>NW_022881560.1:0-300000 GCF_004382145.1 Drosophila mauritiana
TCCCGTTACAGCGCGGCGGCAGCGTGTGGTCGCTGTCGCCGAGTGTGGTTCGAAGGTTAAGCACGAGAAGAAGAAGTGACACGAATTAATTGTGTGTAGAACTTCGGTGCGTTCGAAACTCGCTGCGCGAAATGGAGAATAATAATTGTGCTCCGACATATACATATATTCAGCAAAATTTTACATACACATAATAATATATATATACATATACATATATTCCAATAAAATTCACATCTACATACATATATAAGAATCACTCATAGATTTAACCAATTTAATACATAAATAAAATATATTACCAAAAATAATAAATCGAACCCGAACTGAGAACTAATTTTATCTCTTGGCTCAAATAAAACACAAATCTCGACATACAGAATAAAATAAAACCTGACTTTTTTCTTCCGAGATTACATTACATAGATATGTTTCTCCATACATAAATACATATTGCAAGTCCCCTATTAAACTCCAAATAATACATACATACATACACACAGTCGCGACTTACATAGACTTGCCAGGTGCAAGTTCTTTCGTCTCCTCTTTGTTCTTTATTGCCCTGACAAAAAACCGGCGCATAGCGACGAGAGAATACCTAGAATCGAAACATAAAATAAAATAAATAAGTCCGACGACAAAATTTAAGAAAAAAAAAACTGACCCGATTATTTAATAATTATTTAGCCAAATAATAATTTTTTACAAGCTATTTCTGGCTCCTATTTCTGGTTCCTAAATTAAAATAATAAAATGGTCGCGATTTTTTCGTTGTGGTCCTAAATCCGGTAGCTATTTTTTTATAAATTCAAGTTTATAGCTATTTTCTATATATTGCTATTTTTTTTTTCGGATTTCCAGTCGGTAGCGATTTTTTTATAAATCCTTGGCTATTATCCAGACTCCAGCTGGTAGCTATTTTTTAGCTATTTTTCCAGAAATTGCAATTCATTTTTTTTTTATAAATTTGAGCTATTGTTTTTCTAGACTCCAATAATAGCTATATCTTCTTTGGACTTCACTCTAGCTGTTGTTTTTTTTTGTGAATCATTTTTTTTTACACTGAATTTTAGCTATATTGTGCTTCATTTAAGCTTTTTCCAGTTGATTGAAGATCTATTGGGGCCTTATTTCACAAATATTGGGATTTTTTTCTTTCGTGCGCCAATCTCCAGATCCAATTGCAACTTTCTCCCGAATTTCGACGGGATCTGTGTCTGGTTCTTTTTCAATTCCACATTTTTTTGCGGCGTGCAGGCCTTCTTGACTTCCTTCTCCTAAGGCATAGCTTAGCATGCCCCTAGAGGGAGACAAGAAAAGAAACCCCACCTGGAAAAGAACAAAAGTTCAAACCCGCAATCTCCGCTATCCACTCGCGGTAGGCCAGCACCAAGTCCGTTAGTCCCAGGGTCAAAACACTCCCACTCCGAAAAAGGTTGTGCCATCGATCAGTTCGAAGACAACTCCTAGGTTGTCATTTCCCGACCAGTGACGCGAGCGTCTAGTGAGTCTTCTCTATCGAGAAAATCCGAGAGTCCCTCCGCTGTCGGGATTGATTTCCTCCGCGTCACACGCTCTACCACAAAGAGAATGGCAATCCTCTGAGCAGCCAACGCCCGCAAACGGAGCGTTGCATAAATTCATCGCCGTCAGCGATCGCGTAAGCCTTTTCGAAGCGAATATCAACACTCCTGATCAAGTCTCCCGTCCCTACACACGTTACAAGTCCGTCTGCAACAGGTGCGAGCCTTATGGGACAAAAGTGGAAAGAGAGTACGAAACATGCTCTGACCTAATGGCCCAAGAAGGATCCCTCGACACAGTGCCTATTCTCCAGGCCAAATATGACTACTGCTACTCAGTATACGAGTCATGTGCACAAAATTGGCGAAAATATCGACAGAGCAACGCCTCAAGTCGCGCAAGCACCCGCACAGCCGCTAATTTCGTCCGGCTGCCGCTTACTTCCATGCGACATGCGGAAGTCTTCGATGGCGACTACCTCCGATGGCCCACTTTCCGGGACCTATTCACGGCAATTTACGTAAACAACCCAGGCTGACTCCGGTCGAGAAGCTATTCCATCTCCTTACGAAAACAAGTGGCGAAGCAAAAGCCATCGTGGCGAAATCTCCTCTCACGAATGATGGTTTTGCTTCGGCGTGGGAGGCGCTGCGAGATCGGTTCCAAAACAAGCGACTTTTAGTCAACAGCCAGCTCAAGCTCCTTTTTAACTTGAGTTCAATTTCGCAAGAATCTGGTCATGCTCTAAAAGAGCTACAATAAACGATTCAGGGGTGCTTAACAGCACTAGCGCATTCCCAGGTGTCCACAGAAAACTGGGATTGTCTTGGTTTTCCTTTGCGCGAGCAAACTGCCCAAGCAGACCCTGTCCTTATGGGAACAGTCGCTAACTACCAATCCGAGATCCCAGCTTGGGAAGAAATGAATGCCTTCCTGAGCGAAAGGTATCGGACATTGGAAGCCATCGAAGATATGAAACCGACTCAGGCAGTTCCAAAAAGGCTTCAATCCTTCGAGACAAAGGTCAGCACCAAACAGAAAGGGTGTGACTTATGTTATAAGGAGAACCATCCGGTAAGATTGTGCCCGCGTTTTCTTAAAGTCTGTTGACTCGCGCTCCCGGCTATATAAAAAAGAAGCAGCTATGTCTGAATTGTTTTGCCAGAGGTCACCAGCTACGTGACTGCACAAGCACACACAGCTGCTTTACATGTAAGGGGCAGGCACCATACGCTGCTGCTTCGCAGCCCCCAAATTCCTAAAATGCGAGTTCCTCAACCTCGCCCCCTACACAGCAACCTCCGAGACCTCTAGCAGAAATGCATCGGCAAGCACCTCAGCGGTGCAAACTTTTTTCGCGTCCGGCACTTCAGCCGTCCTACTGAGCACAGCGATGATTGACGTGTGCCATTTGGGGACGAACTACCGAGCCCGAGCCTTAATCGACTCGGGATCCGAGGCGACGTTCATTTCAGAACGCCTGTTCAACCTCATCAAGTTGCCATTCCGCAACACCCAGACCAAGTCTCCGGGTTAAATCATTCGGTCTCCGCAAAATCCTCGAAGCTGTGTCACTTCGGGATTCGCTCTCCTACTAAAAGGTCTACAGTTAGACACTGAAGCGTACGTCCTTCCGGAGCTCTCAGGCAAACTGCCCTCCTATCCGATTCCTCGGAATTCTTTGAAGGACCTGCCCGCACTCCGCTGGCAGATCCTACCTTTTTTGAGAGCTCTCAAATTGATGTACTGATCGGGGCTGACATTCTACCATCCATAATGATGGATGGCACCCGACAAAATATTTGCGGCTCGCTCCTGGGCCTAGAAACTATTTTCGGGTGGGTGCTAACGGGGCCGATTTCCAAGGGTAAACGGGTCGCATCCTTCACGACCCCAAATAGGCGACGACTGATTCGCTCGACACGCTTCTCAGCAAGTTCTGGGAGGTGGAGGATCTACCAGTAAAGATGGTGAAAAGTCGGACTCCTATTGTGAACTTCCTCCAAACAACAACAAAAGACGCAAGCGGGAGGTACGTGGTGACGCTCCCGTTCCGGGACCCCGAGAATACCGGATCCGATTTAGGATATTCAAGGTCCATTGCGTTAGCTCAGTTTCTTAGAAACGAAAATCGTTTAAAAAGAGACTTTCCCTTAAAAGAGCAATATGACAGCGTGATCCAGGAACTGGGGTCATATAAAGAAGTTCCGCCGACTCACAATACTCCCTCGTATCATCTTCCTCATTACGCGGTAGTTAAGCCCGAAAGCACCACTACAAAGCTTCGCGTTGTATTCAACGCTTCAAGTCCGTCGGCAAATGGGACCAGCTTTAAATGATATCCTTCATGCTGGTCCAGTCCTACAATCCGATCTAACGCTCCAGGTCCTGAAACGGCGTTATTTTCAATACGTCTTCAGTGCAGACATTACGAAAATGTATCGTCAGATCTGGGTCGATCCAAAACATACCCCGTTTCAAAGAATTCTGTTCCGAAACAAGGAAGGAGATATCCGAGACTTTGAACTAAAAACAGTTACCTTCGGGGTCAACTGCGCCCCCTTCCTCGCCATTCGAGTCTTGCAACAGCTGGCAGAGGATATCCAAGTGCCATTTCCAAATGCCAGCCGCATCATGCACATGCACGTCGACGACGTTCTGGCAGGGGCGAATTCCGTAAACGAAGCTCAAAGTTCAATTCGAGAGTTGCCAGCAGCCCTAAGTGCCTCCGGGTTTCGCTAAAAAAGTGGACCTCGAACAACAAAAGCGTCCTTAAAGACGTCCCGGCCGAACACCACTTCATAGCGAGTTCCTCGACATCGATGCTGAAAGCACGGCCAAGACGCTCGGTATTCGGTGGAGGGCAAAGTCCGACGAATTCTATTTCGTTCCCCCCGACATAGTTGTGGAACCCTCCTATACAAAGCGAGAAGTTGTCCAAATTTGTTCGATCCTGCCGGGTGGCTCGCGCCGTTCATAATCCGTTCAAAAATGTTCATGCAGGAGATTTGGTTGCAAAACTTAGGCTGGGACGATAAGCTTCCCACTGAAATGAGTCAGCGGTGGCAATCGTTTTAGACGAGTATTCCGACCTCAACCAGATCCGCGTTCCGAGATGGATCTGGTACCAGCCTGAGGTAATCATAGAGCACCACGGTTTCTGTGACGCGTCTCAGAGAGCCTATGAAGCGGCTATATACATCCGCGTCGAGATGGGGCAAAAGATCCTGACTCGCCTGCTTACAGCCAAAACACGAGGGGCCCCGGTAAAAACCGTCTCCCTTCCTCGGCTAGAGCTCTGTGGTGCCGTGCTGTTAACCGAAATGGTGACAGCAATCCTTCCGCACATGCCCTCCGCTAGTTCAGATATCCGCTGCTGGACAGATTCCACAATCGTCTTAGCCTGGCTACGAAAGCCTGCGTGCAACTGGACCACATTTGTGGCCAACAGAGTTGCCAAGATCACGCAGGCGACCAGTCGACTGTTGGGCACACGTTCGCTCAGAACAAAACTCCTCCGATCTAGCCAGTCGAGGCGTATCCCTACATGAATTGGCAGGAAACCATCTCTGGTGGCACGGACCAGAGTGGCTGCAAGGGCCACGAGAGCTATGGTCAGCACAAAGCGACACTCTTCCAGTGACAGAGCTAGAGCAGCGTGCGGTCAAAGTGCATTTTGTCAAGGCCCCGTCCATCGACTTCTCGAACGTTTCTCCAAATTGGACAAGACCCTGCGAGTTCTGGTCTATGTTCAACGCTTCCTTAAACGCTGCCGCAAAGGTTCGTTCTTACCCAATAAACGCCCTACAAGTGAAGAGATCCGAGAGGCAGAACGAACTCTAACCTCCATTGCGCAGCGCAGAGCATATGGCCAAGAGCTTCAGCATCTGACCGAGAAAAGGCCTCTTCCAGTGTCAAGTCCTTTGGTGAATTTCTTCCCGTTCATTGACCAACACGGCCTTTTAAGGGCCGTCTCACTGCCTCCAAAACCCTGCAATATGATGAACGTCCTATTATTCTCCCCTATGACTGTAGACTGTCGCTGTGGTCAATCCGTGTAAGATTTGCACGATTTACAAGAAGAGACTCCAAACACAGCTGATGGGCGATTTCCGACAGATAGAGTCTCCTTCTCGAGGGCGTTCACCTACACGGGTATCGACTATGCCGGCCCTTTCGAAATAAAAATTATACAGGGAGAGCGTGTCTCATAACGAAGGGATATGTTTGTGTGTTTGTGTGCTTTTCCACGAAGGCATCCATTTGGAACCCACTTCCGATCTAACAACCGAGAAATTTTAGCGGCCTTTGCTCGTTTCGTAGCGAGGCGCGGTTGTACTCAGCTGGTCCATTCGGATAATGGTAAGACCTTTGTGGGGGCGGCAACTTTGATTTCCAGGGACTTTCTCCAAGCTATCAAAGAGTCCGTGACTGATGCATATAGCCATCAGGGACTCGTATGGCGGTTCATCCACCAGGGCTCCACATATGGGGGGTTTGTGGGAAGCAGGGGTGAAAAGCTTCAAAACCCTGTTCCTTAAATCGACGTCAGTCCGCAAATATACATTTGAGGAGCTGGCGACGCTTCTCGCTAAGATTGAGGCTTGCCTCAACTCTAGACCCTCTCCCCTATGTCCGAAGATCCCTCAGATTTGCTGGCCCTCACACCAGGCCATTTCCTTATTGGAGGGCCGTTGCTTTCCACGGCGGAACCGAGATAAAGGGCGAAGCCAAGTCGATAATAAATCGATGGCAACACCTCAAGGCACAACATCAGCAGTTTAGTGCACGGTGGAAAGAGGAGTCTCTTAAAGAACTCCATAAACGAAACAAATGGCAATTTCCGACCAGGAACCTCCAAGCCGACGATATGGTAGTTGTGGAGGACAATCTACCACCGAACGAATGGCGGCTCGGCAGAATCGTTTCTGCCTTTCTATGAGCCGACGACCGCATTCGAGTCGTTGAGATACGTACGTCTCGCGGCACCATAAAACGCCCTGTCCACAAAGTTATTCTGCTACCGATGGAGGACAAAGAGTCCTCCGTTCCTAGGGATTAGGGCACTTCCCCCATTCCGGGGATGAGATGTTCACGCCAGAAGGGCGCAAACAGTTGAGCGGCAGTGTAAGCGGGCCAATGCTTGTACTCAAAGCTCCTCCACGGCTCGCAAGCACCGCTGCTCGCGCTCTCCTTCTCTCCTCTCGCTCTCCTCCCTTCCCGCAAGGTATTCACCACTCCGCGGTCCCGCGGGTCCCGCGGTATTTCCAATGTTAGTTTTAAACTAGTCTTAATTTACAAGTGCGAGAATAAAGTGCAAAATTTGAAGTCGATCCCGGGCGTTAATTTCTGGAGGAATCAACCGCAGCAGCCGCAAAACAATCATTTCCGCCCACTTCAGTTCAGCCACAAAGTATAAGTGCATTGCCCACTCGAAGGCCACAAGTATAAGTGCATGGTCAGCATTCCCCACGCCGACCAAATGCATATTACATACGTACATACATAGCTCTCTCTCCGATAAGCCTAGATATATAAGATATACATAAGAACGCCGCTCCGCCGCTGGCGTACCCGGCAGCGCAGCTACGCGGATTAGCCCAAGTCCAAATATATTCAAACTGACAAATCAGACACTCTGTAGACGTTGAGCTGGCAGAACATTTCTGCCTACTCTAAAATCAAAAGAAGAAATTGAATAAATATAAGTCAGCCGACGGCTGCATTTAACTTAAAACGGACTTGTGTTCTTAATTGGAGTTCATCATTACATGGCGACCGTGACAGTCGTCGAACGCTGGACGAATTGACCAAAGGTGGTGAAGACAAAGGAATACTGTACTGGAGGAAGACCCATCACCAAGGAATAATTAAATGGAATTGCCAAAACCAAGGAAAAATCTGAGTGAGTAGAGTTCTATTGAGTATGGGCAAACACCGTGGCGGTTTGAAAACTAAGCTGAATAAACGTATAGCCCACGTAAGGTGGCTAATATACGGTCAGCAAACGCCACCGGTTTGGTCGAAAGCTCTAAAGCTACATGCAGAGCTAGACACTTGCTGCAATATCAGCAAGAATTAAATACCCATAAACTCGAGAAAACTCACTCAGATAATATTAAAAATATAACCACAATTAATGAAGTTCCAAAATACCAGGCATGTCCAGCACCAGCACCAGCATTAACAAAACCAAAGAAGTCCTGCCTGGAGTCCTCACTGCTTGGGGACTTGTGAGCAGCCATCGACATCGTCAGCACACAACAATAGACAGTAGCGAGGGAGTGTCAGCGTGCCATCCCCGGCGACGCCCAGCTGACACACAAGAAATAGACAGCAGCGAGGGAGTGTCAGCGTGCCACCCCCGGCGACGCCCAGCTGACACCTGATGAGCATGTCAGCAGCAGCAGAAAATTAAATATATATAATAAATATAAAATATAAATATAAGAAAATTGTAAGAAATATTGTAAAACGGAGCATATACTATTATGCCCTGTTAACTCAATATGGCCCGTGAAGCCATAGCTAGAATCAGGCAGGCAACAATGTAAAATACTATTTTTTTTTAAATCTTGCGAACATTGAAGAAAAAATTTTATAAATAAAAATTCCATACCTAAATGTCTATAGAGACAAATAGAATAAGTAAAAGTAAAAATATAAATATATATATAGAAGATTCCTTGCCAAAATATAAAATTAGTATACCCAAAATGGGTCTAATAGACACTAAAACTGTGGACTCTACAGCCAATGTCATAAATAAAGTTGAAGTCCAAAATGCAGATTTGTTCTGGATAACCATAATACTAATTGTAATCGCATTAATTATGGTATCCAATGCATTAATAAAAATATACAAATTGCATAACAAGTGTCTTAAGAAAAGATACCGTAGCACTGCTAACGGTTTAGATAATATTTAAGGAAGATCTTGAAGAGAATCAATTACGAATGAAAAATATGAGAAAATTTTATGAGAAAAATAATAAATAAAAATAAACGTAATATTGAATTTATCTAAAAAAAAAAAAAATACAAATGCATAAATTAGAAGATATGAGTATTCCACAGCATGGACTGGGAAAAGCTTGTTGATCAGATAAAAAATCCAAATGAAAACTTCAGAAAATCTTATAAATGCTTAACGCAAAACAGATCAATACAAGCTGTAACAATTAATAAGAATGCCCAAGTCCTGGTAAATAGTTATAATGAAGTCAGAGAGCTGATCCAACAAAATAGAAGGAATTTGGACAGCAAACAGTGTGCTAAAGCTTTGGAACTACTGGTGACATTAAGAGAAAAATTAATATTCATAAAAAATAAATTCAGTCTCCAGATAGAAATTCCAACCATAGTAAACACACTGCTAAGAATAAATTTAGATGAAGACAGCACTAACTCTGATGAAGAAGATAGGACTAGAGTCAAAGAAGATATTAAAGAGGAAGATCTTCACGATCTAACTTTACCAGCAAAATTAATGCTGAGGGACGAGGATAAAACGAATAACGAATAAGCAGCTGACTCCGAAAATAAAGTAACCATGGCAGAACAAGCAGCAGCCATTAGGTCGTACATCAAGGAAGTCGCTTGCACAGTGCCAGAATTTGATGGACAAAAGATCCATTTACAAAGATTCATTAAGGCAATTAAATTGGTAGACCTAGCTAAAGGACCATATGAAGACATTGCAATTGAGGTCATTAAGTCAAAAATAGTTGGCACAACTTTAAACTCAGTTGAAAATGAAACGGCGATTCCGGCAATTATAACAAATTGCAGAAAGTAGTCGTAGGTGAAACATCCAGTAATGTCAAGGCAAAACTATCAACAGTTCAGCAAAGAGGTAAAACTGCAATTCAACTTACCGCTGAAGTTGATAGACTGAGAAAGCTATTAGAAGCTTCCTTTATCGATGAGGGTATACCTCTCGAACATGCCACTGGTCAAGTACTAAAGAGGCAATTGACACAATGATAAATCGTTCTGAGCACGAAAGTATCAAAACAGTACTGGAACACGGGACTTGCACAACTATGGATGCAGCGATAAGCGCATACATAAGAACGAGCGCAAGAGTTACCGGTGACATCAATAAAGTGCAGGGGTATAATAAGCCCTCTAATTTAAATAACACAGGAACACAGGATTTAGCGTCTTCAGTTTATTCGGTACTTTTCATTTCCAGCTTTAGCATTCGACTGACTCCCTCTCCGTTAGCGATATGCATCTATGCTTGTTGCTAAAGAGCCGATGTTGCGAAACAGAGAGAATGCCACCCGAAAGCGAACCATGACTTAATGTTTATACACTTAATGTTTATATACTATGTTGCTATATTACACTTATGTACCTCTAGCCTACTACAATTCGACCATCCTGACATTTAAGATCACCTGATCTTGTCGAAATTTTGAACTTATACTTATTACATTGTTCTTAGTCGCTATTTACTTAAAACATTTTTTTTTTTTTTTTTTTTTTTTTCTTATCTTTAATTATACAAATTTACTTTCTACTCCCTATCCAATGTTTAATATTTTGACTACTGTAGACACCTTGATATGGATTGCGCGCCAATTGAAAACCTTCAACATCTTTAATTAAAAACCTATCATTTTTCAATACCTTCTCTATTACATATGGACCTTATGTTTAGGTATTAGCTTTCTAGCAACTCCTCCTGTACTATCGAAATTCTTAACCATAATGTAATCTCCTACTTTGTACTGCGTACTTTCTTTTTTCTTATTATTATATCTTTTTTCATTATACCTCTGTGCTTTTAATTGCGATTCCGATCCTTTTCTTCTAATTTCTTTCAGGTCTCTAATTTCACTAACATTATCTAACTCTTCTAATTTTTGTCTTAATTCATCAACAACTTTTCCCTTTTGTTCAATTCCAAACAACATCTTGCTGGGAGATTCCGCTACACTTCTTTGTTTGGTATTATTCAGAGAAAATTCTACGTCTTCAATAACTGCATCCCAATGCAATCCCTTTTCAATGTCTGTTAATTTAGCTATCATAGGCCCTACTATTCTATTGACTCTTTCTACCTGTTCATTGGCCTGGGGTGAACCAGTCGCTATCTTTATGTGTTTAATATTATACTCTTCCATACATTTTGCAAAATCTTCGGATGTAAAACAGGTCCCCCTATCTGATACTATAACTTTCGGCCTGCTATATGATCTAAAATAATCCTTTAAAGCTAGAATTACTTCCTTTGTGTTCGTTGTTTTTGTTGCGTATAACCTAACATATTTTGTGAATCCATCTATTATTACAAACAGATGTTTCTTTATTCTACCGTTATCTACCGGTCCATAATGATCGATATGTATTATCTCAAACGGCACGTTTCCCTTTGGGATGCTGTGCAGCATTCCTTCTTCTCTTCCCGACTTCGGTGAAAATGCCACACATCTCAAACAATTTCCTATATGCCTAACAACTTTTTCTTTCATATTCGAAAACCAATAAGTCTTAACAATAGCATCGATAACCTTATCTCTCCCTAAGTGACCTAATTCATTGTGATATTTATATAAAATTTTTTCTTCCATTTCTTCTGGTACACAAACAACAATCTTCCACCATTTGCCTTCCTATAAAGTACACCATTTCTCATTTCAAAATTTTATCTTCCGTTTTCTCTAACTTTTTCCTAATATCTTTCAACTTTTCATCTTTTGCTTGACAAATAATTAAATTATCTTCAAAACTATTAGTTTCTATCACTAATATGTTCGTATTTCTGCTCAATGCATCCACATGCTGCATATGCTTTCCTGCTTTATGAACTAACTCAAAATCGTACTCTAATAGTTCTAATGCCCACCTTGCAATCCTAGGATTTAATTCTACTCTATTTAACGTTAGAGTTAATGCGTTGCAATCCGTAACAATTTTAAATCTCTTTCTCTGTACATAGATTCTAAATCTTCTTAATGCATACAGGATGGCCAATGTTTCAAGTTCAAAACTATGATATTTGGCCTCATCCTTTGTTGTGGCTTTCGAGTAATAAAATATAGGGTGCCATTTCATATCCTCTTTCTTTTGCAATAACACTGCACCAAAGCCTTGTGCACTTGCATCTGTATGTAACTCTATTTCATCCTTATAACAATATAACCCTAACACTGGAGCTTCCACTAACTTTTTCTTAAGTGTCTCAAAACATTCTAACTCTTTTTCTTCAAACGAAAATTCTTTGTCTTTCTTCAATAAGTCATATAAAGGTTTTGCTATCGTTGAAAAACGCTTAATGAATCTTCTAAAATATGAACACAATCCTAAAAAGCTTCTGACATCATGCACCTTATCTGGTACTGGAAAATCTCTAATTGCTTCTATTCCCTTGTCATTGGCCTGTATTCCCTTACTTGTTATTAAAAATCCTAAATATTGTACACTCGATTGCAAAAACTCACATTTATCCATTCTCAGCTCTAATTTGTTCCTCGTCAACCTGTCAAAAACTTCCCTAAGTACTTCCATATGTTCCTTAATTCCTTTGCTAGCTATCATAATGTCATCCATATATATAATAACTTTATCCTGCCTTATCATATCCTCGAAAATTCTATTAATAAATCTCTGAAAGACCGCCGGTGCATTTTTCAGCCCCATTGGCATCCTTAAAAATTCAAACTGTCCTAAAGGCGTCATAAAAGATGTATATTTCATCGATTCCTTATTAACAAAAACATGAAAGTAGCCATGTTTAAGATCTAACTTCGAGAATATCGTTTTATTTACTAATCTATCCAACAAATCATCAATCAATGGTAAAGGATAATTATCTTTGACCATTGTTTTGTTAAGTTTTCTGTAATCAACGCATAATCTTAGGTCTCCTGTCTTCTTTTTCACTAACACTGTCGGAGATGCATACTCTGAATCACTCGGTTTAATAATTCCGTTTTTAAGATACTCATCTAAGATAATCTGAAGCTTTTCTTTTTCAGTATATGCTAATCTTCTAGGAGAACAACTAAACGGTTTCGGGTCATTTAATCTTAATTGTATTTCACACCGAATCTCCGGTTCATTCGGTCTTTCTTTATTAACATAACAGTTTTCTACCAACTCAATAAATTGACATTTCATATTATGATCCACCTGATCACCTATTTTGTAATCAATTGAGTCATCTATTACATTAATTTGAAGCATTTCCCTCTCCGCTGTGCTTATTTCAGCATTGACAGCTTTCTCTAATTTATTTTTAACCTTGTCACTAATCATTTGACTTTTACTACTACCTTGACTAACATTATCGCTAACTGTTTTACTATTGTTGTACATATTTGTTTCTTCTAGCATTTTATCGCTTTTCTTGTTACATCGACTTCCAATTTTATCCACTGTAATCATTTTCAAGGTGTCCAGATTCAAGCATACTATAAGTTGCATGCTTCCATAAAGTCTCTTCCCAATACTACATCATGACTCATAGACTCGTTTGCCACTATTATTAAATTAAAGTGTATTTTATTCAAATTTTTCATAACGTAACACAATATTTTTCCATATGTTTTCAAGGAACTTTTGTTTAATCCGTAAAATGAACTTAAAACTGGTACTTCAATAACATCTTTAGGTACTTTACTAATTTTGATAAACGAAATGGGGCTTCCCGTGTCTATGAGGCATGCTGTAATAAATTTTGATTTAGAATTGTTCATAAAATTAATTTCAAAATATCTTACGTAATTGTTTTCATCCCCATTCTTGTTTTTCAGGCACTTTGCTGCAAAGTGCCCCATCTCACCACAGGCATAGCATGACCCTTTTTCGCGCTTTGGCTTCCTGCACTCTTTGGCCCAGTGTCCCTTCGAATTGCAATTGAAACAACGCAAGAGTGTGCTGTTATTATTGTTCACCGATGCCACCTTCTTGTCTGCTTCATCCATTTTCGGTAGTTTCACTTCCGCAAATGCCCGCTTTATGTGCTGGATATCTTCAAAGCATTGGATACGGGCTTGGTTACGTAGCATTTGATTCGGAATACCTTCAATGAGGAGCGCCACCAATTCTTCATCATCCATTTTTATTCCATGTGCAAGCATCACCTTATCGTCTGCATAAGCAACAAAGCTTTCGCCCGCTGTCCATTTTCGTTCCTCAAATTTTCGCCTTGCTTCTAACTTCGACTTCCTCTCACCAAACATTGATATAAGCTCAGCCGACAACTGCTCTGTTGGTAGCAATACACGTTCTGGATCTGCATGCAACCACATGCATGCTTTTCCTTTTATCTTACTGACGATCAAAATCTTTATATACGGTTCATGTATTCCATAAACAACGCTGGCTATATTTTTCACCTGTAGGATCCATTTGCGTGCACATGTATCTCCCGAAAATTCATTTACTGCATTGGTTGCCATACGCAATAATAAATCCATATTTTGCACAGCTTGTCCCACTGTATTTCGTTTATTCTCGCCAAATTCTTTGTTGCTTTTCTCACCGCTGCCATCTTTGTCGCCGTCTTCGCTGCCGCCAACTTCGTTTTCGTCGCTATTCCCGTCGCCGCTGTTTTTGTTGCGGGAGTTAAGTCCGTGCACTCGAGGGTGGAGCCTTTTGTGAGGATATGATGTGTATATGTATGAAGGTTTTTAGGTTCCAGCAGATATTTGTAGTGTGAAGATTTCCAATAAAGAATACGACTGACTTTCTTGAAGTTCAAAATCAGAGTGAAGTTTATTGTCAGAAAGTGGCTACTCCAATCCTCCGTTTCCATCTTATACATAAGTACATAGGTTCTTAATTGTAAACATAATGAACATGCCGACTCGGCATGTGGCTGGCTAGCTGGGGACAATGTTGCAGTGCGACTTTTTGTGCAATGTCAGCATTCGGCCGGATGCGGTGTTCCAGTTGCCGTCTTCCCGGTTGAGTGTCCGACGATTTGTTTAGAGGCGTGGGGGTTTAGGGGGTGGGGTGGTAACTCCTCCCCCCCAGTTCGAAGTGACGGCCATAGCGAAGGTATGGATGGCGCGTAGATTGGTACGTGATGATCCTCGTGGATGTGGACGATGTGTTTCGTTCGTCGGTGCAGCCATAAGATGACTGCTAGGGACGTTCCCAATCCGAGCAGAGTGTAGAGTGTCCAGGTGTGCTTTATAGTATTGTGATGGACGGCCAGGATTTTATCCATTGTTTGGGTGGCTTCGAGGTGCAGTTTTTCTAGGCTTAGTACCGTAATAGTGGTATTCCTAGTTACTTTTCGCATGGGGGGAAGATCAAAATCCGTCTGTTCAGGGAACGTGTCAACCGTGCCGTCGTAATCGATACCGTTAATCTGTATTGTTTCGTTAATGTATCTGATGATGGCTGACCCCATTATTGAGAGCTCGGAGCCGTTTGTTAGGGATACCTTCAGTTTGTTCACGTTGAATGCGAAGATGTAACCTCTCTCTGCTTCGAACACGTCGGTGATGGGGCCGGTTTCCCGTACATCGCAGGAACTGTTTTCTCCGTTCAAAAGGTGTTCCAGGCATGTGTTGTTCTGTGGTGTATCAACGTAGAAGTTCTCGTCGCACAAGAATGTATTATCCAGTTTGGGGCATTTACGGGTCATATGAAATTTCTTATTATTAATATTATAAGCTAGGTAATTTGGGGTTATTACAAAATATGTGTTATTTATTGGTAATGGTACTAGTCTGGCGAGGGTATAAAAAGGTTGCTTAAAAATTGGGACTTTGATATTAAAAATAATCTTTTGTTCGTAGTTTAGTGTATTCATTTGTAGGAAATTGTATATACTTTGTTCATTTTTGACTGTGATATTTTGTTTTTCCAGTATTGTTTTTATTTTATCCATTTCTTGTTCATTTAGGATGAACTTGGGAATTATATTTATTTTCGCCAATAGCATACTTTCTGTTAAGTCATTTAGGTGGTTAATGAATAATTCTATGTTATAATTAATCCTATTTAAATATTGTATTTCTTCCAGAAGGGTATCTTGTAAGTTTAAGTGTTTGTAGATTTTGTTTTGTGAGGTATCAAAGAATTTACTTATCAAAATTTGCTCATTATTTATATGGTCCGTGATATTTTCGAACCGGATAAGTATTTCGTTGTTAAACATTACTTGTTTTTGGAAATTGTCATTACTGACTTCGGAATTTTTCTTTATATTGTCGAGTTCTTCATGTATTTCTTTATTGTCGTTGGCATCCATATTGCCGGTAACCACCTTTACTAGACTCCCCAATCCGTTAACCAAACCCCGTTTGTTTCTATATGATGGTGTAAGGGATTTGAGCTTTACTTGGGCTTGGGTTAATTTGGCTTTTAAAATTGTGACGGAGTCCGTCAACGTGGAATCGGGGTTAAATTTATTAATGGTCAGATGGAATTGTTCCATACATCTGCTGTAGTCTTGTAGGTTGATTACATGACTAATTATTTTGTACCTCTCAATTAGTAAGGCTTTCCCTAGTTCTATCCTGGCTATAGGGGCGTTATCATTTAAATAATGGACATGGATAGCCTGAGTTGGCACAAGGGTGAACCTGAAATGGTAAGTTAAGAGGTAGTTGGGTCAGTTATTATCAGTGTTAGGTACGTTGTTGCTTTTGTCTTTTTTCAAAACTGTTTTTCGAATTTTTGATTTGTGTAGTTTTTGATTCCTAGTAGTTATCAATGTATGACCTTTGTCGTGTTTGACTTTGTGAATCGAAAACTTGGGTGTAATCTTATTACGTCTGTTTTCCTTCCTAAGGACTAAAGTGTCTGGTTGTAGGTCTACGGGGTCTGTTCGGGTTTCATTTAATTTTAGGGTTCTCCTAACTACGTCATTTGAAAGTTTGTCCGTGATGAGGGGGTACAACTTCTCCCGAAATTCATTTAATTTCGTTAAGTAGTCGTGTTCGTTATTGAACTGGATTGCTTGGTTGAATATATGAGTACGTCCGTTAAATAGTTCAAAGGGGGTATGTTTAGTCGCAGAATGAATAGCGTTATTATATGTGATTAAGGTTTCGGACATTATCTCGTCATGTTCGCTACTGAGTTTCTGTTGTTTCCTGGCGTCAAGTATTATTCTGTAAATCTCAGTTAGTGTCGAGTGAAGCCGTTCAACGGGAGAGTTACTGGAGGATTGTTGAAAAGACGTAACGTGCAGGTCAATGTTAAATTGAGTGCAGAACTTATTGAACATATCGCTAGCGAATTCTGCTCCCTGATCATAGATCAGCTTTTTGGGAATACCAAATTGGGAAATGAAATGTTTTAAGGCTTTAACTACGCTAATACAATTCCTATTAGTTATAGGGTAGGCAGCCGCAAACTTAGAAAATTTATCGATAATAGTAAGGTTATAATTTTTGTTAATAGTATAAATGTCTATATGTAAGATGTCCAACGGTTTTGAGGGTAGTTCGGGTATTTGGTAGGTGATCTTTTGAGGTTGTCTGTCATATTTTAATTTTAAACATGTTTCGCATTTTCGAATTAACTGAGTTATTCTCTCTTTCATATGTGGGAAGAACTGTTGTCGTTTTATGTGTAAATATGTTTCATCGATCCCTCGATGGTTACTATTACAGTGATAGTTGGTTATAATTTTTTCGATCTCCGTACTATCAGTAATTTCGGGGAGGAAGATCAGACATCTAATGAGTTTAAATTGACTGTGGGCTGAGAAGTAGGTTTGGTAGGCTTGTTCCACCATTTGAAAAATGTGGTCGGGGGCAAATACCGCGCATGTCTTGTTTGGTTTTAACGACTGCCTGAGAATGCAAACTATGTCGTCATACTGAAAATTGGGTTTACAGAATTCCCTCCTAAGTTTGTGTTTAAACGGGGTCAGTGTGGCGTAATTTGTATCTGGGGTTATTTTGAACAGGAGCTGAATATTAAAATCATTAAGGGGTTTCTCTGAGATGGGGCAAACATTTTGAGGAATTGATAGGGCTTCGTTATGGTTGACAGAGGCCTCTGGTCTACTGAGAGCATCAGCAATTACATTTTGAGAGCCTTTCTTGTAGACGACATCGAAATCATACTCCTGAAGCTGGAGTCTCCACCTAACTATTTTAGAATTTGGTTGTTTGAAATTCATTAACCAAGTTAGCGGTTTGTGATCGGTGATTATGGTGAATCTCCTGCCAAAGAGGTAGGGTCTGAAGTATTGGACCGCCCATATAATGGCCAGCATTTCCTTCTCAATTGTGGAATAATTTGTTTCCGCAGCCGACAAGGTTCTACTAGCAAAACATACGGGCTTATCACTATGCACCGGACCTTGGGATAGGACAGCTCCTATTGCGAAATTACTTGCGTCCGTGGTTAGTGTAAAAGGTTTTGTAAAGTCCGGGTATTGGAGGATTGGGTCGTTAGAAAGTAAGGTTTTGCAATATTCAAAGGCCTTTTTGAATTCGTCGTCCATTATGATCGATTTATTGTTTCCCCTTAATTTTTGTGTCATGGGTTGGGTAAGTCTCGCAAAATCTCTGATAAATTTTCTGTAATATCCCAACAACCCTAGGAAAGACTTAATTGACTTTTTACTGTGGGGACATTGAAAGTTTTTTATAGCTTCGATCTTATTGGGATTTGGCCTAACACCTTCTTGTGAAACGATGTGGCCAAGGAATTCTGTCTCCCGCCTGAGGAAGTGGGATTTTGTGAGTTGTACTTTAAAGTTGGCAGATCTGAGTCTTCCAAAAATAGTTTTCAAGTGTATGAGATGTTCTTGTAAGGAGGTTGAGAAAATTATTATATCATCTAGGTAAACTAGGCAGATAGTTCCGATAAGGTCTCCAAAAATATTGTCCATCACCCTTTGGAAGGTGGCTGGGGCATTTTTGAGGCCAAACGGCATTCTAATGAACTCGTAGTGACCTCCCTCTACTGTAAATGCAGTTTTGGGTGTGTCGTCGGGATTCATTTCTATCTGATGGAATCCACTTGCCAGATCAAGTGTGGAGAAATATTTGGCTTTGCCCAATCTGTCTAAGATATCCACGATGTTAGGTATTGGATATCTATCGGATATAGTCTTCTCGTTGAGTTTTCTATAATCGATAACTAGACGCCATTTTTGCTCTCCCGTAGGAGTTATTTTCTTTGGGACAACCCAGACGGGGGCGCTCCACGGGGAATAACTGGATTTGATAATGTCCTGATTTAACATTGCCTCTATTTGTTTTTTGACCTCCTCCTTATGAATGTAAGGATATCTATAAGATTTTGTATGAATGGGGGTGTCGTCCGTGGTTTTAATCGTGTGTGTAATCTTGTTGGTGAAGGTCAATGATTTGTCTTCATTGTAGAAGATATCTAGATAACTTTTGCAAAGTGAAAGTAGGCTTTGTTTCTCTTCAGAGGAGAGGTGATCGACGTCAAGGGCTTGTAACGACGCTGCGGAGTTTTGGGGCTGTGGGGTGTCTGAAGTGATACTGAAAAGCTCAACATTGTTGGTTGTGGAGTATGGCATGCTTTTTATCGGGCTCTCGAGGTACAATAACTGATCCCTCTCGCTATAGTTTGTGATAACGAAATTAGCAATATTGTTTTGGGAATTATAAATCCCGTCTGATATTATTAAGTCATCATTGATTGTAATTGAATCGATGTAGAAGTCGCCCTGTTTGGTTTCCACTGGTAGTGGCAAAATAGTTTTCGTATGTCCAGAGATATTAAATACGTTTGAAGTTAAGTTACTGTGGGTCCATAAGGGTATAATGGTACTTGGGGTTTTTAGATTTAGGTTAAGTAAATCTATTTCTGTTTTTAGGTAAGATAATAAGTCCATTCCTATCAATCCGTCAAAATAAGAGTGGAACTTGAAAGGTAGAAGGGTCATTTTGCCCGTGATTTGGAATTCCGGTGGGAATGGTATAGAGACATTTTGATAGATTTTAAAACTGTTCAGGGCTGTTTTGAGTGTTATGGGCGTATCTAAGGTCACACAGTTCTTAGGGTCGACATATTTTGGGTCGATGAAGGAGTGTGTAGAGCCTGTGTCAATTAAAAACTTCAGGGGGTTTGTCTGGGATAGTTTGATTTTTATAAAAGGAAGCGAGGGGCTGTGCGTGGCTGGGCTTATGTACCCTGTTGGTTTCCCGAGGCCGTTTGCTGAAAATTTGAATCAGGTTGAGGGTTCTCCTCTATATTATTCAAACTATATGAAGGTGCTCGAAAGGGGTTTGATGTATTGGCCCGGTTGTCATTGGTGCCGGATTGGGGTGTGCGATTGTGTGAATTAAATGGTCTATTTTGGCCAGAGTTAGAGGTAGAGTTAGAGTTAGAGTTAGAGTTAGAGTTAGAGTATGGTCCCCTACGGTCATTTCGGTCGTTACGTCCGCCGCGGTAATTGCTGTCGTAACTATTTCGGTAGGTTTTATTGTCTGATCCATTGGGTCCCTGCTCTGGTCTGTTGGTTCGCTTGTTTTGTGCCCTATATAAGGTCTGCTCTATTTGGCATTGTTCGTACGCCTGTTCAAGTGTAGAAGGGGACTTTATCCTGACGAAAGTCTTGAGAGGTTCCTTCAAACCAGTCATAAAAGCATTGAGACAAACCTCATTGTAGACAACCTTTTTTGCATCTACAACAGTGTTGTTGTGTTCGCTGTTCTTGAGTATGGAGAAGAGTTGGCTTCTCACCTTTGATATACCAAAGAACAGTTGGCCCAAGGTCAGGTTGTCCGAAAATGTGTTAAGCTCGCTTAACAAGTTGGCCTCGCTTTTCTTGCTCGAGTAAAGGCGGATGAGGTTGCTTTTAATCTCATCCCAAACCAAGGGGGTGTTCGCCAGTTCCAAGGCTTCGTCGGCCCTATCAATGATTTTGTTCCTGATGGTCCTCAGAGTAAGCAGGCCATACGGTGTTTGGTCGGCTCCCCTGATGAGCATCAGGATTTCTTCTACGCTAGTGATAAACCTATCTAATTGACGAGGTGTACCATCAAAGGTTGGCAAATGCTCAACAAATGCCATGATATCTTTAGGCTTGAACGTAGTTGAAATTAGGGAGCTAATACCACTGACAGTGGGCGCCAGAGGGGATGGAGTGGGACGGGCAGAATCGTTTCCCGAGTCCATTATGGGGGTTTGGGAAGATATTGATTTGTGTTCTTCCGAAATCGGGGGAAGGGAGTCAGGACGTCTAACGGGATGTGGGGGCCTATTAGTGTTTGGTGGAACTCCAACAACTGAACGTGTAGTTTTCCTAAGGTTGTAAACGAACTTTTTTGACATTAAATTTGAGGTTACTTAATATATTATGTATGATTGAAAAAATAATGAACAAATTTCTTGTTTACTAGAGTGTATGGGTGTGTAGATATGATGTGTATAGGTGTCTGTCTTTGGCTTTATATTTTCCCTTTTATGTTCTGCAATGTGATTGGTATTAGTATTTGTTTGATATACAAAATTACACAATGAAAGGAAACAAAATATATCTGTATATGTCGACTTCTTTAGTACATTTGTTTTGGTTATTTTGAATGTGCAATACATGAGCGTAGCAACCCATTGTAGAAGAGTGAAAGGCGAGAACACTTGACGATACTCAAGCGTTTTCCCCTACCTCGGCTACCCAGACATGGGTGCGCCACTACACATGCAGCTTCGTTGTCGCTGTGGTACGCAGAATGAGCCTCGCTTGGTTTGGAATGATTTTTGCTTATGTTTTGATTTTTCGCCGACGTATGGCAGTGTACGTTTTGAGTGTATAATGTATTAGAGAGGCTTTGGTGCTTCGTTTGTTTATACCACAGTGGCATGGTGATCAGCGTTTGATTCCATGCCAACGCGGCAGTACGGTACGCTTGCACTTTTTTATAAAAATTATGACGTTTGGCAGAGTATGGACATACCGATGGCGTGATGATCAGCGATAGATTCCACGTCAGCGCGGCAGTACGGTACACTTGCACTTTTTTATAAGAATTATGACGTTTGGCAGAGTATGGACATACCGATGGCGTGATGATCAGCGATAGATTCCACGTCAGCGCGGCAGTACGGTACACTTGCACTTTTTTATAAAAATTATGACGTTTGGCAGAGTATGGACATACCGATGGCGTGATGATCAGCGATAGATTCCACGTCAGCGCGGCAGTACGGTACACTTGCACTTTTTTATAAGAATTATGACGTTTGGCAGAGTATGGACATACCGATGGCGTGATGATCAGCGATAGATTCCACGTCAGCGCGGCAGTACGATACACTTGCACTTTTTTTTTTTTTTATATTTATTTATTTTACATTTTTTCTCTCACTTTTTTTCTCTGTGTTTGAATGTATGTTTGAGTTTCATTTGGTACTTCACAGCTTCAATTTTGTTTTATAAAAATTTGTTCCTAGTCACTTTCAGTCGACATCTTTCATATAGTTTGCTTCGTTTCTTACATGTTTACTTACAGGTAGGTGATTATTAATAGGTAGGACATCCTACCGGCTGCGCCAGTTAAGTCCGTGCACTCGAGGGTGGAGCCTTTTGTGAGGATATGATGTGTATATGTATGAAGGTTTTTAGGTTCCAGCAGATATTTGTAGTGTGAAGATTTCCAATAAAGAATACGACTGACTTTCTTGAAGTTCAAAATCAGAGTGAAGTTTATTGTCAGAAAGTGGCTACTCCAATCCTCCGTTTCCATCTTATACATAAGTACATAGGTTCTTAATTGTAAACATAATGAACATGCCGACTCGGCATGTGGCTGGCTAGCTGGGGACAATGTTGCAGTGCGACTTTTTGTGCAATGTCAGCATTCGGCCGGATGCGGTGTTCCAGTTGCCGTCTTCCCGGTTGAGTGTCCGACGATTTGTTTAGAGGCGTGGGGGTTTAGGGGGTGGGGTGGTAACTCGGGCGCCGTCTGCACTGTTGTTCTTGTAACTGCGTACCGCACTTCTGTCGTCATGTTCGCCGTTACTTTTGTTGTTGCGCACAGTGCTCTTATCATCGCCGTCATCGTTGCTATCTCCAGCTTCGCCGTCACTTTCGTCGTCTTTATGCTCTCCGTCTTTTGCGTTATTTCTTTTTCCTTTTTGAACATTATTATTGCTTCTTCCGTAGAAATCTTCTTCCTCGCTTTTTAATAATAATTTCAATTGATTTCGCTTTTCGTTTGTTAAATTATTCAAACGCAAAATCAATTCTCTTTTTGTTCCCGTGGTCGGTTCTTTTATTTCACTTAACCACCCTTTTAACTGCTCCGTCGATGCATTGCTTATATCAATTTTTTTTTTCTTTGGCTCGTGATCGGCCCACTTCTGATATTGTAGGGGTATAATAAGCCCTCTTATTTAAATAACACAGGAACACAGGATTTAGCCTCTTCAGTTTATTCGGTACTTTTCATTTCCAGCTTTAGCATTCGACTGACTCCCTCTCCGTTAGCGATCTGCATCTATGCTTGTTGCTAAAAAGCCGATGTTGCGAAACAGAGAGAATGCCACCCGAAAGCGAACCATGACTTAATGTTTATACACTTAATGTTTATATACTATGTTGATATATTACACTTATGTACCCCTAGCCTACTACAAAAGTGATGTACTTTAGAGGTAACAGATCCAACAGAGGATACGGAAATGCCAATAGAGGTGGTAACCGAGGTATAGGCTTCAATAACAATAGTAATAGAGGCAACCAAAATAACGGTTACCAAAACAGGCGTAAAACTAGTTTTTCTTCTTGATACAGGTGCAGATATCTCTATTCTCAAAGAGAACTCTGACAAATTTTCTAATATTCAAAATAAACATTCAAGGCATAAGCCAACAGAAAATTCAGTCGCGAGGAAAGACTTTTATTGAGATACAGACAGGTAAATACATTATCCCACACGACTTTCATTAAGTAGATAAAAATTTTCCCATACCGTGTGATGGAATAATAGGAATAGATTTCATTAAAAAATATAATTGCCAAATTGATTTAAACCCAGAAGAAGATTGGTTTATAATTAGACCAAACAATTTGAAATTCCCAATTTATATTCCCATTACATACAGCTCTGGTATTAACACAACTTTATTACCAGCAAGATCCCAAGTTGTCCGAAGATTAATAGTATCATCCAAAGATAATAACATTTTAATTCCAAACCAGGAAATTCAAACTGGTATTTATGTTGCAAATACAATTGCAACATCAAGTAATACAGTTGTCCGAATTTTAAACACTACAGATTCTGACCAATTAGTCAATATGGACACTTTAAAATATGAGCCACTTTCGAACTACAATGTAGTTCAGGCAAATAGTGAAAATAGAAATAAAAATGTCTTATCTCAATTAAAGAAAAATTTCCCCGAATTTTTCAAATCACAATTAGAAAATATATGCAGCGAATATATAGATATATTTGCATTAGAATCAGAACCAATAACAGTTAATAATTTTTATAAACAACAGTTGAGATTAAAAGATGATGAGCCGGTATACACGAAAAATTATAGAAGTCCTCATAGTCAAGTAGAAGAAATACAAGCCCAAGTTCAGAAATTAATAAAAGATAAAATAGTCGAATGGCGGATGGCGGTTTGAAAACTAAGCTGAATAAACGTATAGCCCACGTAAGGTGGCTAATATACGGTCAGCAAACGCCACCGGTTTGGTCGAAAGCTCTAAAGCTACATGCAGAGCTAGACCACTTGCTGCAATATCAGCAAGAATTAAAGACCCATAAACTCGAGAAAACTCACTCAGATAATATTAAAAATATAACCACAATTAATGAAGTTCCAAAATACCAGGCATGTCCAGCACCAGCACCAGCATTAACAAAACCAAAGAAGTCCTGCCCCCCTGGCTGCGAAGGAATCTGGAGTCCTCACTGCTTGGGGACTTGTGAGCAGCCATCGACATCGTCAGCACACAAACAATAGACAGTAGCGAGGGAGTGTCAGCGTGCCATCCCCGGCGACGCCCAGCTGACACACAAGAAATAGACAGCAGCGAGGGAGTGTCAGCGTGCCACCCCCGGCGACGCCCAGCTGACACCTGATGAGCATGTCAGCAGCAGCAGAAAATTAAATATATATAATAAATATAAAATATAAATATAAGAAAATTGTAAGAAATATTGTAAAACGGAGCATATACTATTATGCCCTGTTAACTCAATATGGCCCGTGAAGCCATAGCTAGAATCAGGCAGGCAACAATGTAAAATACAATTTTTTTTTAAATCTTGCGAACATTGAAGAAAAAATTTTATAAATAAAAATTCCATACCTAAATGTCTATAGAGACAAATGGAATAAGTAAAAGTAAAAATATAAATATATATATAGAAGATTCCTTGCCAAAATATAAAATTAGTATACCCAAAATGGGTCTAATAGACACTAAAACTGTGGACTCTACAGCCAATGTCATAAATAAAGTTGAAGTCCAAAATGCAGATTTGTTCTGGATAACCATAATACTAATTGTAATCGCATTAATTATGGTATCCAATGCATTAATAAAAATATACAAATTGCATAACAAGTGTCTTAAGAAAAGATACCGTAGCACTGCTAACGGTTTAGATAATATTTAAGGAAGATCTTGAAGAGAATCAATTACGAATGAAAAATATGAGAAAAATTTTATGAGAAAAATAATAAATAAAAATAAACGTAATATTGAATTTATCTAAAAAAAAAAAAAATACAAATGCATAAATTAGAAGATATGAGTATACCACAGCATGGACTGGGAAAAGCTTGTTGATCAGATAAAAAATCCAAATGAAAACTTCAGAAAATCTTATAAATGCTTAACGCAAAACAGATCAATACAAGCTGTAACAATTAATAAGAATGCCCAAGTCCTGGTAAATAGTTATAATGAAGTCAGAGAGCTGATCCAACAAAATAGAAAGAATTTGGACAGCAAACAGTGTGCTAAAGCTTTGGAACTACTGGTGAAATTAAGAGAAAAATTAATATTCATAAAAAATAAATTCAGTCTCCAGATAGAAATTCCAACCATAGTAAACACACCGCTAAGAATAAATTTAGATGAAGACAGCACTAACTCTGATGAAGAAGATAGGACTAGAGTCAAAGAAGATATTAAAGAGGAAGATCTTCACGATCTAACTTTACCAGCAAAATTAATGCTGAGGGACGAGGATAAAACGAATAACGCAGCTGACTCCGAAAATAAAGTAACCATGGCAGAACAAGCAGCAGCCATTAGGTCGTACATCAAGGAAGTCGCTTGCACAGTGCCAGAATTTGATGGACAAAAGATCCATTTTCAAAGATTCATTAAGGCAATTAAATTGGTAGACCTAGCTAAAGGACCATATGAAGACATTGCAATTGAGGTCATTAAGTCAAAAATAGTTGGCACAACTTTAAACTCTGTTGAAAATGAAACGACGATTCCGGCAATTATAAACAAATTGCAGAAAGTAGTCGTAGGTGAAACATCCAGTAATGTCAAGGAAAAACTAGCAACAGTTCAGCAAAGAGGTAAAACTGCAATGCAATTTACCGCTGAAGTTGATAGGCTGAGAAAGCTACTAGAAGCTTCCTTTATCGATGAGGGTTTACCTCTCGAACATGCCACTGGTCTAAGCACTAAAGAAGCAATAGACACAATGATAAATCGTGCTGAGCACGAAAGTATAAAAACAGTACTGGAAGCAGGGACATGCACCACTATGGATGCAGCGATAAGCGCATACAAGTTAACAACGCATAACATAATCCATAGCAACTAAGTAGCTCTCCATATAGAATGCTGACGCGCCAGAATGGAGTTCAGCGCTCTGCGCAAAGAACGCCCGGCAACGGAAGGCTGGTTGCCTCACGCTGCAAGAAATGCTGAGTCGGCTTGCCGACTCGTCTCGATGGCGCGATGCATTGCTGTTAGGGTAAACTTAGCTCCATATTTTGTAAACTCTTCAGTTCTAAGCTTGCACCTCAACAATAAAGATCAGCTACTCCGGCACTTAGCCGTAAAATACCAATTGTTTTAATTGAACATTCTCGTTGAGCCAAAAGGCCATCGAAAGACCACGGGGGCAAAGTCACGCCCTCCATCCTAATCTTCCTAAGACGTCTTCACCTCTGGCATAATAGCCGGACTTACTGAGGACGCAGGAGAGTCGACGTTGCGCCTGGATAACACCCAGCCCAAGGAGACGACGCACATCAACCCTATACCACGGAGCCATCTGTAAAAGAGGACCACCGGACTATAGGACTCATAATTGGCGCCCAACTGAAATTCGAACTTGACAACTAATTTAACAGGGTAGTTAAGTTAGAAATCATGTAAGTTTTACATTTGACTTCTTCGAAACACAAAGAAAGAATTCGTGACTGGCCACGTAATAGTTGTGCGTGTGTAAATCAGTTTCAAAAGCATTGCATATTTTCGGCAGAGCAAATTCTTGTTGCATACCTTACAGAAAAATAAGTATTGCATACTTTTGAAACTAAAAAATTTCATTGCATACCACTCTAATAAAAACTATTGCATACCTTAAAAATAAGTATTGCATACTTTTGAAACTAAAAAATTTCATTGCATACCACTTTAATAAAAACCATTGCATATCTTAAAAATATAATAATAAGTGCTGCATACTTTTGCAAAACCAAATATTTTTGTTGGATACCCCTGCTAATAAAAACGATTGCATTCAGAGTATCAAAGTTTTATTGCATACTTTCAACGGATAAATAATTATAGCATACGTTGGTATAATTTTACTGCATACCTTTTCTTGCCACTCCACTTAGCCGATCAATTGGGCTCGGCAACAGTATATTTGTGATGTGCCAACCTACAATCAATGAATTGGGCACATAACTATAGAAGTATTAAGGTCGAATACGAAAGCGAGGATAGCTGGGACGAGGAGCAAGTAGGCCAAGCATTAGGTCAGACATTGGATAGGGCACCGGCACATAATACCATGGACCCCAGTCAGATTCAGGCCCTTATCGACAATGCCGTCAGACAGGCATTGTCGCAACAGCAATCCCACTTCCAAGTTCAACTAAATTCCCTAGCTGAGCGGGTACAGAGTTTGCAGGTGGAAGCACCGCAAATCATAACTTATGAAAAAGTCTCTGTCAACCCCGAGATTAGGTGCGAAATTCCCCTTGACATAATAAAATCGGTACCGGAGTTCTCCGGTACCCAAGACGAGTACGTGGCCTGGAGACAATCGGCCATATACGCCTACGAGCTGTTTAAGCCATACAATGGCAGCAGTGCCCATTATCAGGCTGTTGCCATATTAAGGAATAAAATCCGTGGCGCGGCTGGGGCTCTACTCGTATCCCATAACACGGTTTTGAACTTCGATGCCATTTTGGCCAGATTAGACTGCACGTACTCAGACAAAACATCCTTACGCCTATTGAGGCAAGGATTGGAAATGGTTAGGCAAGGAGACCTACCATTAATGCAATACTACGATGAAGTTGAGAAGAAGCTAACGCTTGTCACAAACAAAATCGTAATGACGCATGATCAAGAGGGTGCTGACCTGCTTAATGCTGAGGTCAGAGCCGACGCCCTGCATGCTTTTATTTCAGGGCTTAAAAAGTCCCTTAGAGCTGTGGTCTTCCCGGCGCAACCCAGAGACTTGCCATCTGCACTGGCTTTAGCTAGAGAAGCAGAGGCAAGCATAGAGAGAAGCATGTTTGCTAACTCCTACGCCAAGGCCGTAGAGGAGCGAGCGCATTCGGCGGCAGACGGCAGGAGCCGTTTCCAGGGCAAATCAAATAAACAGGAACAGGGACAGGACAGAAATCCCCATTTCTTAAAACGACAGAAATCCAACAATGACACTCAGGCGCAAGCACCCCAGCCTATGGAGGTCGACCCATCCTCCAGGTCCAGGCAGCGCGCTGAATATAATCAGAATCACCCTAATGTATCGAACGCGTTCAAGTGGAGGAATCCCTCAGAACGTTCGACAGGACAGGGACGACAACGGCTTAATAACGTTGTCCAAAAGGCCCCTAAGCAAAAAGAGACCCAAGAGGAGTATGAGAAGGCAGCAAAGGCTGCAGTCGAGGAAATCGACAGCGAAAATGAGTACGCTCCCAGTGTCGACTCGTTGAATTTTTTAGGGGACGCTCCCGGTTGCCGTTCATTGAACGACGGCTGGCTGGGAGAACTTTAAAGATGCTAATCGATACCGGCGCGGCAAAAAACTACATTAGGCCCGTAAAGGAGCTGAAAAATGTGATGCCGGTCGCCAGCCCTTTCTCGGTGAGCTCAATACACGGCTCCACCGAGATCAAACACAAATGTTTGATGAAGGTCTTCAAGCACACCTCCCCATTTTTCCTTTTGGATTCTCTCAATTCGTTCGACGCTATCATAGGCTTGGACCTGTTAACACAGGCCGGGGTAAAGCTCAACCTTGCAGAGGACTCCCTGGAGTACCAGGGCATCGCTGAAAAGCTTCACTATTTCAGCTGCCCCAGTGTTAATTTCACTGATGTAAACGACATTGTTGTACCTGTCTCCGTTAAAAAGGAGTTCAAGGACACAATAATAAGGAGGAAGAAAGCCTTCTCCACGGCAAATGAAGCTCTTCCTTTTAACACCGCTGTCACTGCCACAATTCGGACAATTGATAATGAACCGGTGTACTCAAGAGCGTACCCAAATCTTATGGGTGTCTCTGACTTTGTGAACAACGAGGTCAAACAACTGCTGAAAGACGGCATCATCAGGCCCTCAAGGTCTCCCTATAACAGCCCGACCTGGGTTGTTGACAAAAAGGGGACCGACGCCTTCGGGAACCAGAACAAGAGATTGGTCATTGACTTTAGGAAGCTAAATGAGCGAACTATTCCTGACCGG
Organism: Drosophila mauritiana; assembly: GCF_004382145.1. NCBI lineage: Eukaryota > Metazoa > Arthropoda > Insecta > Diptera > Drosophilidae > Drosophila > Drosophila mauritiana. Next base: position 29,360 of record NW_022881560.1, read on the forward strand.
TACCCGATGCCTAGCATTCCCATGATTTTAGCGAATCTGGGCAAGGCAAAGTTCTTCACTACCCTTGACCTGAAGTCAGGGTACCATCAAATTTACCTCGCGGAACACGACCGCGAGAAGACATCGTTCTCGGTGAATGGCGGCAAATACGAGTTCTGCCGTCTGCCGTTCGGATTGAGAAATGCAAGCAGCATTTTTCAAAGAGCCCTAGACGATGTACTGAGAGAGCAAATCGGGAAAATATGTTACGTCTATGTGGATGATGTCATAATTTTCTCAGAAAACGAGTCCGACCATGTCCGCCACATCGACACTGTGCTAAAATGCTTGATCGAGGCGAACATGAGGGTGAGCCAGGAAAAGACAAGATTCTTTAAAGACAGTGTTGAGTACCTCGGCTTCATAGTAAGCAAGGACGGGACTAAGTCCGACCCAGAAAAAGTAAAGGCCATTCAGGAATACCCTGAACCCAAAAGTGTCTACGGTGTTAGATCATTCCTTGGTTTGGCCAGTTACTACAGAGTCTTCATCAAAGACTTTGCAGCCATAGCTCGCCCGATAACTGACATCCTGAAAGGGGAAAACGGCTCGGTGAGTAGGCATATGTCTAAGAAGATTTGTGTGGAGTTTAATGAAACTCAACGCAACGCATTTCAAAGGCTTCGTAACATTTTGGCATCAGAGGATGTCATACTCAAATACCCCGACTTTCAAAAGCCCTTTGACCTCACCACAGATGCGTCAGCAAGTGGCATCGGTGCGGTCCTTTCGCAAGAAGGTAGGCCGATCACCATGATTTCCCGCACCCTGAGACAGGCTGAGCAAAATTATGCCACAAACGAAAGGGAATTGCTAGCCATTGTTTGGGCCTTAGGTAAACTTCAAAACTTTCTGTACGGCTCTAGGGAAATCAACATATTCACCGACCACCAGCCTCTCACGTTCGCTGTTGCCGACAAAAACACGAACGCTAAGATTAAGAGATGGAAAGCCTATATAGACCAATACAATGCCAAGATTTTCTACAAACCTGGCAAGGAAAATTTCGTGGCAGATGCACTGTCCAGGCAAAATCTTAACGCCTTACAAGACGAACCCCAGTCAGACGCTGCGACTATTCACAGTGAGCTGTCCCTGACCTACACGGTCGAAACCACAGACAAACCCTTAAATTGCTTTAGGAACCAGATCATTCTGGAAGCAGCACGTTTCCCGCTTAAGCGAACCCTGGTGCTGTTCCGAAGCAAAACTCGCCACTTGATCAGTTTCGCTGACAAGGGTGACCTGTTAAAAACTCTCAAAGAAGTTGTTAACCCTGACGTCGTGAATGCTATCCATTGCGACTTGCCTACACTGGCGAGCTTCCAACACGACCTCATCACCCACTTCCCAGCCACTCAGTTCCGTCACTGCAAGAATGTCGTGGCGGATATAACTGATAAAAACGAGCAGTACGAAATTGTCACTGCAGAGCACAACCGTGCACACAGAGCCGCGCAGGAAAATGTCAAACAAGTCCTTCGAGACTACTATTTTCCAAAAATGGGCAGCATGACAAAGGAAGTGGTTGCTAATTGCAGGGTATGCACCCAAGCAAAGTACGACAGGCACCCGAAAAAGCAAGAGCTTGGGGAAACGCCCATACCCAGTCATGCTGGCGAAATGGTGCACATTGACATATTTTCAACAGACAAGAAGCTGTTCTTGACGTGCATTGACAAATTCTCTAAGTTTGCAGTAGTGCAACCGATCGCATCTAGGACAATAGTGGACATCACTGGCCCCCTATTGCAGATTGTTAACCTTTTTCCCACCATCAAAACAATCTATTGCGACAATGAGCCCGCTTTCAACTCAGAGACAATCACGTCAATGCTCAAAAACAACTACGGCATCGACATTGTGAACGCGCCCCCTCTGCACAGCGTGTCCAATGGCCAAGTTGAACGATTCCACAGCACCTTGGCAGAAATAGCCAGATGCCTGAAGTTGGACAAAAAGACAAATGACACAGTAGAGCTAATCTTGAGAGCCATGGTGGAATACAACAGAACCGTGCACTCAGTTACTCGTGAGAGACCAATTGAGGTTCTTCACTCAGGGGCCCACGAGCGCTGCCTGGAAATCAAGGCAAGATTAGCAAAGGCTCAGCAAGACAGCATCGGAAGATGCAACCCTTCCCGGCAAAACCGTGTGTTTGAGGTAGGGGAACGCGTGTTTGTAAAGAACAACAAGAGGTTAGGAAATAAGCTAACCCCACTATGCACGGAACAAAAAGTGCAAGCAGACCTGGGAACGTCTGTTCTTATTAAGGGGAGGGTGGTCCACAAGGACAACCTTAAGTAGGCACCCCCCTTGCAGTTAGTTAGTAGGTTACTTTAAGAAAGCCCGAGCACTACAGCCTCACCCTATATCTAAATTCCAGGTTTACCATCACGACGCTCATTACACTGGCATTAGCGAATGCACGGATCACCGACTTTTCGCATGCCAACTACATCCCTGTCGTAGATGGTAACGTGCTGGTTTTTGAACAGCGTGACCTCTTAAAACATTCAAGCAACTTGTCCGAATTCGCTGTCATGATAGACGAGACAGCAAAATTGTCCGAGTCCTTTCCCCAATCGCATATGCGTAAACTACTAGAGGTCGATACGGACCACCTTAGAACTCTGTTGTCCGTCCTTAAGGTCCATCATAGGATGGCCAGGAGTCTAGATTTCCTAGGTACAACTTTAAAGGTAGTGGCTGGCACTCCCGATGCCACGGAGCTTTTAAAAATAAAGTTTACTGAGGCAAAACTAGTTGAGTCTAATTCCCGGCAGATAACCATAAATTCCGAAACCCAGAGGCAGATTAACAGGTTAACTGACACCATTAATAAGGTGATCCGCGCCCGTAAAAGTGACTTGGTTGACACTCCACACTTATATGAAGCGTTATTGGCAAGAAATAGGATGCTGTCTACTGAAATTCAAAATTTAATCCTCACTATTACTTTGGCCAAATCAAACATTGTAAATCCCACGATTCTTGACCATGCCGACTTGAAGTCTCTTGTAGAACAAGACACCCCTATCATCAGCTTAATAGAAGCCTCCATGATTAGAGTCCTCCAGTCCGAAAACAGCATTCATATTTTAATTGCCTATCCCAGAGTCAAGTTCAGTTGCAAGAAAGTCGCCGTTTACCCTGTATCACACCAACACATCATCTTACGCCTCGACGAGGATACGTTGGCCGAATGCGAACATGACACCTTTGCGCTGACAGGATGCACTGACACCACGCACTTCACGTTCTGCGAGCGGTCTCGGCGCGAAACTTGTGTGCGCTCACTCCACGCAGGGAACGCAGCCCAATGCCACACTCAACCCAGCCACTTGCAGGAAGTTACTCCCGTAGATGACGGCGTTGTGATTATCAACGAAGCTTCAGCGCGCGTCAGCACCGATGGCAGCCCAGAAGTAATGGTCGAGGGAACCCACCTGGTGACCTTCGAGCGAACGGCGACCATCAATGGCTCCGAATTCGTGAACCTACGGAAAACTTTAAGCAAGCAGCCAGGCATTGCGCGCTTCCCATTGCTTAGCATCGTCGGGCACGACCCCGTGCTCAGCATCCCCCTGCTACACAGGATGAACAACGAAAACCTGCTCTCCATTAAAAGCTTCAAGGATGACGTGGAATCTGAAGGCCCGCCTAAACTCTGGTTCATAGCTGGTGTGGCCCTAAACATTGGCTTAATTGGCTCCTTCGCGCTTTATCTGGCATTAAGGAGAAGACGAGCCTCTAGGGAGATACAGCGTACCATCGACACTTTCAACATGACCGAGGACGGTCATAAACTTGAGGGGGGAGTAGTTAACAACGCATAACATAATCCATAGCAACTAAGTAGCTCTCCATATAGAATGCTGACGCGCCAGAATGGAGTTCAGCGCTCTGCGCAAAGAACGCCCGGCAACGGAAGGCTGGTTGCCTCACGCTGCAAGAAATGCTGAGTCGGCTTGCCGACTCGTCTCGATGGCGCGATGCATTGCTGTTAGGGTAAACTTAGCTCCATATTTTGTAAACTCTTCAGTTCTAAGCTTGCACCTCAACAATAAAGATCAGCTACTCCGGCACTTAGCCGTAAAATACCAATTGTTTTAATTGAACATTCTCGTTGAGCCAAAAGGCCATCGAAAGACCACGGGGGCAAAGTCACGCCCTCCATCCTAATCTTCCTAAGACGTCTTCACCTCTGGCATAATAGCCGGACTTACTGAGGACGCAGGAGAGTCGACGTTGCGCCTGGATAACACCCAGCCCAAGGAGACGACGCACATCAACCCTATACCACGGAGCCATCTGTAAAAGAGGACCACCGGACTATAGGACTCATAATTTACATAAGAACGAGTGCAAGAGTTACCGGTGACATCAATAAAGTGATGTACTTTAGAGGTAACAGATCCAACAGAGGATACGGAAATGCCAATAGAGGTGGAAACCGAGGTAGACTTCAATAACAATAGTAATAGAGGCAACTACAATAACGGTTACCAAAATAACAGTTACCAGAATAACGGTTATCAAAACCGCTATAATGGAAATAATAATAATAACCGCTATAATGGCTATAACAGAGGCCGCAATAATGGAAATAGAGGCCATAACAACAATCAGAACAACTATAACGGAAATAATGCAAATGTACGAGTAATCCAAGATCAGGGAAACTCGCAACAGCCTTTAGGTACTCAGTAAAAGAAGATCGAAGAGTATACACCATCAATTATAATCTCAATATATTTTCTACTTTCATTCATTCCGAAACAGGCGTAAAACTAGTTTTTCTTCTTGATACAGGTGCAGATATCTCTATTCTCAAAGAGAACTCTGACAAATTTTCTAATATTCAAATAACTAATAAAATAAACATTCAAGGCATAAGCCAACAGAAAATTCAGTCGCGAGGACAGACTTTTATTGAGATACAGACAGGTAAATATATTATTCCACACGACTTTCATTTAGTAGATAAAAATTTTCCCATACCGTGTGATGGAATAATAGGAATAGATTTCATTAAAAAATATAATTGCCAAATTGATTTAAACCCAGAAGAAGATTGGTTTATAATTAGACCAAACAATTTGAAATTTCCAATTTATATTCCCATAACATACAGCTCTGGTATTAACACAACTTTATTACCAGCAAGATGCCAAGTTGTCCGAAGATTAATAGTATCATCCAAAGATAATAACATTTTAATTCCAAACCAGGAAATTCAAACTGGTATTTATGTTGCAAATACAATTGCAACATCAAGTAATACAGTTGTCCGAATTTTAAACACTACAGATTCTGACCAATTAGTCAATATGGACACTTTAAAATATGAGCCACTTTCGAACTACAATGTAGTTCAGGCAAATAGTGAAAATAGAAATAAAAATGTCTTATCTCAATTAAAAAAAAATTTCCCCGAATTTTTCAAATCACAATTAGAAAATATATGCAGCGAATATATAGATATATTTGCATTAGAATCAGAACCAATAACAGTTAATAATTTTTATAAACAACAGTTGAGATTAAAAGATGATGAGCCGGTATACACGAAAAATTATAGAAGTCCTCATAGTCAAGTAGAAGAAATACAAGCCCAACTTCAGAAATTAATAAAAGATAAAATAGTTGAACCATCAGTTGCACAGTACAATAGCCCTTTGCTATTAGTACCTAAAAGGTCAAGCCCAAATTCAGATAAAAAGAAATGGAGATTAGTAATAGACTATCGCCAAATTAATAAGAAACTTTTAGCTGACAAATGTCCACTACCGAGAATAGATGATATTTTGGACCAATTTGGTCGAGCAAAATATTTCTCCTGCCTTGATTTAATGTCAGGTTTTCATCAAATCGAACTAGATGAAGGCTCGAGAGATATATCATCTTTCTCAACCAACAATGGCTCATATCGTTTCACGCGATTGCCATTTGGCTTAAAAATAGCGCCTAATTCATTCCAAAGAATGATGACTATAGCATTCTCCGGAATAGAACCGTCTCAGGCATTCCTTTATATGGATGACTTAATAGTCATAGGTTGTTCCGAAAAACATATGCTTAAAAACCTCAATGAAGTTTTTGGTAAATGCAGGGAATACAACCTAAAGTTACATCCTGAAAAAAGTTCATTTTTCATGCATGAAGTCACATTTTTGGGACATAAATGCACAGACAAAGGAATTTTGCCGGATGACAAAAAATATGATGTCATTCAGAACTACCCAGTTCCACATGATGCGGACAGCGCTAGACGTTTTGTATCATTTTGCAATTACTACAGACGTTTTATCAAAAATTTTGCCGACTATTCGCGGCACATAACAAGATTATGTAAAAAGAATGTTCCATTCAAGTGGACAGATGAATGTCAAAAAGCATTCATACATTTAAAATCTCAGCTAATTAACCCAACACTCTTGCAGTACCCAGACTCCAGCAAAGAATTTTGCATAATAACAGATGCAAGTAAGCAAGCGTGTGGCGCAGTTTTAACTCAAAACCATAATGGCCACCAACTCCCAGTTGCTTATGCATCAAGAGCTTTTACGAAAGGTGAAAGCAATAAGAGTACAACAGAACAAGAGTTAGCAGCAATTCATTGGGCAATTAGTAGTAGTACAATAGTACAAGAGCTAAAAGAAATAACTGGAAATATATTAAAAGTCACTACAAGATTTCAAAGTAGACAAAAATCCTGCGCAGGAAAAGAACAATTGGATTTGCACGAACAAACCAAAGAAAAAGCTTCAGAGCCCAACGTATACGAAGTCATAACAAATGACGAGGTACGAAAAGTAGTGACATTGCAATTGAATGACACGATATGTTTATTTAAACATGGAAAGAATATCATTGCAAGATATGATGTTGGTGATCTTTATATGGTAATAATGGAATTCTTGATTTAGATCAATTTTTCCAAAGGCTTGAATTGCAAGCCGGTATATATGATATCAGCCAAATCAAAATGGCACCGTGGAAGAAAATCTTTGAACACGTTTCAATAGATGAATTTAAAAATATGGGCAATAAAATATTAAAAGTAGCGCTACTTATCCCGGTGACCCAAATAAATAATGAAAAAGAAAAAGAAGCTATATTGTCTACACTACATGATGATCCAGTACAAGGAGGGCACACAGGCATTATAAAAACCTTGGCCAAGGTCAGAAGACATTATTATTGGAAAAATATGAGTAAATACATAAAAGAGTACGTAAGAAAATGTCAAAAATGCCAAAAAGCAAAAACAACAAAGCATATAAAGACCCCAATGACTATAACCGACACACCAGAACATGCTTTCGATAGAGTTGTCGTGGACACAATTGGTCCACTACCTAAGTCAGAAAATGGTAACGAGTACGCAGTCACTCTCATATGTGATTTAACCAAGTACTTAGTTGCCATACCAATAGCAAATAAAAGCGCAAAAACAGTCGCTAAAGCTATATTTGAATCTTTTATTCTAAAGTACGGTCCAATGAAGACGTTCATAACGGACATGGGAACAGAGTATAAGAATTCAATAATTACTGACCTATGTAAATATTTGAAAATAAAAAATATAACATCAACAGCTTATCACCACCAGACAGATGGAGTAGTAAAAAGAAGTCATAGAACTTTAAACGAGTATATACGATCCTACATATCGGCGGACAAAACCGATTGGGACGTATGGCTTCAATATTTCGTATACTGCTTCAACACGACCCCATCTATGGTATGGAAATGGTGCTATTTGCAGGGGTGCTATTTTATATGTTTAATAAAGAAGAGCTTAGCTTCTGCTCTGTTCGAGGTTATTTATTTTAATAATCAAAGTGTGCTGAAGTTGGGTTCAGCTAACCCGCACATACATTGCTTATATCTATGTTTTCTTACTTATATTTATACATATACATATGTATGCAGAAGGCATTGACCACTTGAGCTGCAAAGTGCATGCTCAGCATTCCCACGCTCCGCGATCGGCTTATGTATAAGCGTTAGATCGTATTACTGGGGCGCTGGAGTGCTTACGTAGTTTTTGGTGGTTTTTTTGTATATCTGTATATTTATATTTATTATGACAAAGTGTCACAATGTATTGACGCTAAGTTATACCCAATCATTTATTGTATTTTTAGGGTAGATTAGTCCAATATGCTACACCTCCCTTTTTAAAGAAATGACGTAATATATGTAGTCATTTAGTTATCAATATTAATTCTGTGTTTAGAAAGGAAAAATTTTTTTTTTAAATGATATTGATTTTTATTATCAATTATTAGCAATGTTTTGTCTCAAAGCATTTTTGTATAATGACAGAATAATACAAAAAATGTATGTTGAATTACGATATTTTTGGATTTATGTTTAACTTTCTTAGAAGGAAAAATAATTAAAATTTTTTTTCTTTTTTTTTTTTATTTTTTTTTTTTTTTGTTTTGAGGTTGATTAGACCTTTTCTTAAGTGAAATGAAACGTTTCATTGATTATATATTTTTAGTCTATCCTTATGTACTTTTTGCTTCTTTTGTTTTGTATCACTAATTGTATAAGGGCCTAGATATACTGGATCTAACTTATGACCCGATTCGTTCCTTAGTATAACTTTATCTCCTATTTTTAATTGAAAATCTGAAGTTTTCTTATCATAAAGTTGTTTTCTATAAGACTTAGCTTTTCTAGCAAAAGTCTAGCTCTTTTATATGCTATTTCTAATCTAAATTTTATTTCCTTTGAGTAATCTTCTATATTATACAGTGGTTCTATTCTATCTGTTTTATTAAAATTTGCGAACTGCCTTGGTAATCTTCCAAAGACTAGTTCATATGGACAGTAATTATGCATGACTGATGGTGTTGTGTTGAAACAATATGTAAAGTATTGTATCCAAACGTCCCAATCAGTTTTATCTGCAGAGATGTATGAACGAATGTATTCATTGAATGTTCTATGACTTCGTTCGATTGTCCCTAAAGTCTGGTGGTGATATGCAGTGGATGTAAGATTTTCAATCTTCATATATTTACACATATCTTGAATTACATTGTTTTTATACTCGGTACCCATGTCCGAAATGAACGTCTTCATTGGACCGTACTTTAGTATAAAATTTTCGAATATAGCTTTTGCGACAGTATTTGCGCTCTTATTCGCAACAGGTATGGTTACTAGATACTTCGTCAAATCACATATTAGTGTGACGATGTATTCGTTGCCATATTCTGATTTCGGTAGTGGACCAACTGTGTCCACTATTACTATATCAAAAGCATTTGTTGGGGTTTCTGTGTGAGTCATTGGGGTCTTTGTATGTGTCGTTGTTTTTGACATTTGGCATTTATGACATCTACGTATGTACTCTTTTATATGACGAGTCATATTTTTCCAATAATAGTGTCTTTTTATTTTCGCTAGCGTTCTTGTAATGCCTGTATGACCTCCTTGAATTGGATCGTCATGATATGTAGACAGTATCGATTGTATCTCTTTTTCAGTTTTTATAATGGTCACCGGCTGGAGTAGCGCTACTCTTAATGATTTCAATTTTATATTGCCCATATTTTTGAAATTATCTATTGAAATGGTTTTAAAGATTTTTTCACTCGGTGCCAATTTGAGTTGGCTGATTTTTAGTATACCGGCTTGCATTTCAAGCCTTTGGAAGAACTGACCAAAATCAAAAATTCCATTGGTATATAAATCGTCAACATCAATTCTTGCAATAACTTTATTTCCTCGTTTTAGCAAACAAATAGATTCAGTTATTCGCAAGGTCACTACTTTTCGTACTTCATCATTTGTTATGACTTCGTGTACGTTGGGCTTAGATACATTTTGGATACTTTGCCTAGGCAATAGTTCCTTATTTGTTACTGTAAAGTTTTCTTGTCTACTTTGTTGCCTGGTAGTGACTTTCAGGACTTTATGTTGCATGTCTTTGAGTTCCTTTATATTTATACGTGAGAGTGCGTCTGCTACAAAATTATCTTTCCCCCTTAGGTATTCTACTGTGAAGTCGTATTCTTCAAGCTCTAGCCGCATGCGAGTTAATTTTGAACTGGGATTAGTCATAGAAAATAGGTACGTTAATGGTCTGTGGTCCGTTTTAATGGTGAAATGTTTGCCATAAATGTATGGTCTAAAATGGGTAATTGCCCAATGAATTGCCGCTAGCTCTTGTTCCGTTGTACTCTTATTGCTTTCTCCTTTTGTAAATGAACGTGATGCATAAGCTATTGGGAGCTGAATCCCGTTACGGTTCTGAGCTAGAACCGCTCCGCAAGCTTGTTTACTAGCATCCGTTATAATGCAAAATTCTTTGCGAAAATCAGGATATTGTAATAGTGTGTGGTGCATAAGATTTTGTTTAAGGTATTCGAATGCATTCTGGCATTCGCTTGACCATTCAAAAGGGACATTCTTTTTACATAATCTAGTTATGTGCCGTGAATAGTCGGCGAAGTTCCTTATAAATCGACGATAATAGTTGCAGAATGCTACAAATCGTCTTGCACTGTCCGCATCATGAGGGACAGGATAATTTTTGATGACGTCATATTTCTTGTCATCTGGCAATACTCCTTTGTCTGTGCATTTGTGACCTAGGAATGTCACTTCGTGCATGAAAAATGAACATTTTTCTGGATGCAACTTTAGGTTATATTTCCTACATACATTAAAAACGTCAGTTAAGTTTTTAATCATGTGTTTTTCGGAACATCCTATCACCATTAAGTCATCCATGTAAAGGAATGCCTGAGAGGGTTCTAATCCCGAGAATGATATAGTCATCATCCTCTGAAATGAATTTGGTGCTATTTTAAGACCAAATGGTAATCGCGTGAAGCGATATGAGCCATTGCTCGTTGAAAAAGATGTTATATTCCTAGAGTTTTCCTCAAGTTCTATTTGGTGGAAACCTGACATCAAGTCAAGGCATGAAAAGTATTTAGCTCGACCTAGTTGATCTAAAATGTCATCAATTCTAGGGAGTGGAAATTTGTCAGAAAGAAGTTTTTTGTTTATTTGACGATAGTCAATTACTAATCGCCATTTTTTCTCTTGTGAATTTGGTAATGATTTTTTTGGAACTAGCAAGAGTGGGCTGTTATACTCAGATACAGACGGTTCGACGATTTTGTCGCTTATTAATTTCCCTACTTGTTTTTGAATTTCCTCAATTTGGCTATGCGGGCTTCTATAGTTTTTTATATAAATGGGTTCATCATCTTTAAGTCTTAATGTTTGTTTATAAAAATTATTTGTTGATATTGGTTCGGTTTCCAGTCCGAACACATCACTATACTATGTGCATAATTCTGTTAATTGATTTTTAAATTGGTCTGGAAAATTTTTCTTTAGTTTTGAAAGTATTTGTTCGTTTCTATTTCCAGTGTCGGTATTATGAATGTCATAATCTTTTAGATTTTCATATTGTATTTTATTTACTTTGACCACTTGGTCGAAATTAGTTGTATTTAGAAATCAAACGTATACATGTTTGGATGCTGCTATTGTATTTGCAACATAAATCCCATTGTGTATTTCTTGATTAGGAACAAATATGAAATCATTTACAACATTAATGTCTATTTTCCGAATAACTTATGATCTGGCTGGCAGAAGAACTGTATTGTTGCCAGCGCTATATGTTATCGGAACATATATTGGATAATTTAAATTTTGGGGTCTAATTATAAACCAGTCTTCACTTGGTTTGAAATCTAGTTGACAATTGAATTTCTTTATAAAATCAATGCCTATTATTCCATCACATGGTATTGCAAAATTTGAGTTTACCAAATGAAATTCATGTGGAATAATATATTTTGTTGATTGGAGTTCTATTAAGGTTGTTCCTTGAGACTTTATCACACCTTGGCCTATGCCTTCGATGTTTATTATTTTTTCATTTTGAATTATGAAGTTATCAGAATTTACTTTCAAAAGTGAGATATCTGCACCAGTATCTATGAGAAATGTTAGTTTATTTTCAGTTGAATGATTATAGAAGGTTACGAATATATTAAGACTATAATTGATGGAATGAACTTTTACATTTATTGGTTGTTTCCTAAAGGGTTCTGTTAGTTTTCCGACGTATTTTGCGCGATTCTCACACTGCTATTATTATTATTACCATGGTTGTAGTTTCCGCGGCCTCTCCCTTGGTTTTGCCCTCGCCTACCTCCACGGTTATTATAGTTATTATTATTGTTGTTATTGCTTCCTCGGTTGTAATTGTTGTGGTAGTTATTTCTTCCACGATTATAACCCCGGGCGCCCCTATTATAATTATTTGCACCTCGTCGATAATAGAGTACAGTGTTACTTTGACCTGTTATCTCTGTGCAACTGTTTACAAATTTGGAGATGGCATCATTCATGTTTGTGAATGTGCCTGCTTGCATGATAAGTTTTACCTTATCAATGGAGCAATTCTGTGTCATTGCTTTTACAGCTGTTGTAGTGCTGTATTTATTCGCTAAGGATTGGCTGAGACCTTCACTGATATAGGCACCTTCAAGGGCCTTTGTCAGTTTCTCCACCTCTTGGGTGTATTGGTTAGCCGTTTTATTTCTCTGTTGTAGTTTCAGAAGCTTGGCAGATATCACTTCTACCGATTCTCCTTTTACTGCACTTGACAGTTGGGTAATGATTGCAGCAATCGTCTGCTCATTACTTATAAGGTTTCTTACATGGCCTTTAAGTTTAGTTTTTATTAGGCTTATTGCTGTCGTTTCATGTGTGCTCTTTAAGCTATCTAGTAGACCTAGAGCATCCAAAAAACTTTGTAGATTTTCTGGTTTACCATCAAACTCTGGTATCAGAGATGTGGCTAGCCTGATAAATTCTATCACTGTCTGTGCCATTTCAGAAATTGTTTTTGGTTCAAATTTAAATTCAATTCGGTAGCTTCCTTCTAGCGTTTCAATGTCACTATAGGACTCAGCGCCGCTTGATTGAACAGATTCGTCTAGTTCTTTGAACTGGTCTGTGTTGAATTCAACCAATTGACTTAGACTTTCTGGTACATCTAGCAGAATATGCCTTCTTTTTCTGATGTTATTTAATCTTGTGTTTAGGGATTTTATAACCCTTAAACATTTGTTATTATGTTCAGATGTGAGCCTATTTGCATATTTATTTACTAATGTAACTATATTATTATATTCTCCTACTAATATCTCTATATGATTTTTCAAAGTTTCGGATTTTATTACTGCGTCTCTATTGATACATTTATAAGACTTATCGAACCTGAAGCGAAATTCATCTATTCGTATCGCTATTTCGCTCCATTCCATTCTTGTCGGTAAAAAGAAAGTTTTTATTAAGCTTTCTTCTAATCCATATTATTTTTTTAAATCTGGTCTAAACGATTTGCCCTATTTATATAACGTCTTTTGATGATCTTGTTATGCTTAACATAAATTGTACGCAGAAATTGTAGAAGTAGTACTATTGTAATGATCAGCAATAAGATCCACAACGCATTTATATCGTCTGTGTGATCTATAATTTTTACGTTATTAACTACGTACAATACTGCCATTGTCCTTTGCCTCACTAGAATCGCTAAACCATCCCATTTTTTTTTTGGTTATTTTCAGTGAAACGTTTTTTTCTATTTATGAGTTTTTTCTCATTATTATGATATTAATTTATTCTTCTAGAAAATCAAAAATAAAAATGTTTACGTTTAATGAAGATAAGAATTGTTATATTCTGTCATTAAAAAAAATTTTTTTTGCAGCTGAATATATATATATACTCAGTAGCGGAGACGTGGAAATATTAGTTGTTAATAAATGTGGTTGGCTCACATATTTGTTTACAATATAAAAAAAAAATACTCCAACCGCATTGTTAGTAAAAAGCCTAACAGATATTAGTGTTTTCAAGCAGCGGTTTCCCGCATCGGCTTGGGTTTAGAAATTAAAATTAAGGCAAATTGGGGCATTGGCATTTATTTATGCAGCCCGTTTGCGTTGTTTCGCACCTTGCGAAATCTTGCTTTCGATGTCCTCAAGACGCTCTTTGTAGCGTTGTCGGGATGCCTCGTCCTTAGCCAGTTGGGTCATCTCCTTGACCAGTCGGCGTTGTTTAAGTAGTTTTATCCTTTTTCCGGAGCGTTTGTGCTCCCTTGGTTTTTTCCTTTCCTGCCTTGCCCGGTACTCAGCTATTGTGAGTGGGCGTGGTCCATCTGCAGGATTTTGCTGCAGAGCTTCTTCCAACGTTGGCAAGTCCCTTTGTGTCGTGGGCTGCGCGTTTGAGAATTGTGGCTCTTCCGCCATCAATTATTATGTTTTATGTTGTCATGTTTATTTATCAATTTATTTAGTTTATAGTCGAATCAGTCGACTGTAATTATTAACACTTTAAACACTATGTCCTTCAATTGTCCTGCAATCGTCCTGTCACGGTCGCCATATGGAAATGGTGCTATTTGCAGGGGTGCTATTTTATATGTTTAATAAAAGAAGAGCTTAGCTTCTGCTCTGTTCGAGGTTCTTTATTTTAATAATCAAAGTGTGCTGAAGTTGGGTTCAGCTAACCCGCACATACATTGCTTATATCTATGTATTCTTACTTATATTTATACATATACATATGTATGCAGAAGGCATTGACCACTTGAGCTGCAAAGTGCATGCTCAGCATTCCCAAGCTCCGCGATCGGCTTATGTATAAGCGTTAGATCGTATTACTGGGGCGCTGGAGTGCTTACGTAGTTTTTGGTGGTCTTTTTGTATATCTGTGTATTTATATTTATTATGACAAAGTGTCACAATGTATTGACGCTAAGTTATACCCAATCATTTATTGTATTTTTAGGGTAGATTAGTCCAATATGCTACAATGGTACATAATTACTGTCCCTATGAATTAGTTTTCGGTAGAACAAGTAATTTACCAAGACATTTTAATAAACTACATAGCATAAAACCAATATATAACATAGATGATTAAGATAAGGAGAGTAAATATAGGTTAGAAGTAGCATATGCTCGAGCAAGAAAACTGCTTGAAGCACACAAAGAGAAAAATAAGGAAAATTACGACTTAAAAGTAAATGACATAGAGTTAGAAGTAGGAGATAAAGTTTTACTAAGAAATGAGGTAGGCCATAAATTAGACTTTAAATACACAGAGCCCTAGAAGATAGAAAGCATAGGAGATAATAACAATATTACGCTACTTACTAATAAAAATAAGAAGCAAGTAGTTCATAAAGATAGATTAAAGAAATTTCATTCATGATTGATTTTAAACTTATATTTTCCTTAATCATTATTACAAAATTTTCCATACACTATGTATATTTTTATCTTTGCATTACAAAATCAACTTTTATATTAATAATACTATTGTTGTTCAAACAAAAACACAAACAAAATTAAAAAAAAAAAAAAAAAATTTTAAAATAAAATAATTTGCATTTAATAATTAAAATAACTTCACTAGGTTACGTTATTTTTCAAAAGGAGGGAGATGTAGTATGTGCCTATGCAATATTAAGAACAATTAAATAAAATAGCATATTAACATATGGCAGCACTTTGTTGCTATGTTTATGTTTATGTTTATGTTTATGTTTATGTTCATGTTTATGTTTATGATTATGTTTATGTTTATGTTTATGTTTATGTTTATGTTTATGTTTATGTTTATGTTTATGTTTATGTTTATGTTTATGTTTATGTTTATGTTTATGTTTATGTTTATGTTTATGTTTATGTTTATGTTTATGTTTATGTTTATGTTTATGTTTATGTTTATGTTTATGTTTATGTTTATGTTTATGTTTATGTTTATGTTTATGTTTATGTTTATGTTTATGTTTATGTTTATGTTTATGTTTATGCACGCAGTAAGGCCCAGGGCGGATGTAACATGATCGCCCACTTGAAGGCCACAAAGTATAAGTGCATTGCCCACTCGAAGGCCACAAAGTATAAGTGCATGGTCATTCCGACGCCGAGCAAATGCATATTACATACGTACATACGTAGCTCGCTCTCCCGATAAGCCTAGATATATAAGATATACATAAGAACGCCGCTCCGCCGCTGGCGTACCCGGCAGCGCAGCTACGCGGATTAGCCTAAGTCCAAACATATTCAAAACTGACAAATCAGACACTCTGTAGACGTTGAGCTGGCAGAACCATTTCTGCCTACTCTAAAATCAAAAGAAGAAATTGAATAAATATAAGTCAGCCCGACGGCTGCATTCAACTTAAAACGGACTTGTGTTCTTATTTGGAGGTCATCATTACAGCCCACCTCCCTATCCTGCCGGACGGACTCTCGATGTAATTCAGCCATTTCAGAGCCATATGGTCCGCGATGACCTTGAAGTAGTAACCCTCCAGGTACGGTCTCAACTTCCTGACAGCCCATACTATTGCTAAACATTCCTTTTCCGGTGCCGAGTAGTTCCTCTCCGCTGCGTTCAGCGTTCTACTGGAGTAGGAGATTACTCGATCGCCTCGCTCGGAATGCTGTGTAAGGATTGCACCCAGCCCATAGTCGCTGGCATCCGTCTGTAACACAAACGTTTTCGTGAAGTCGGTGCACGCCAGAATCGCGACCAGTCTGGCCTTGACGGCCTCGAATGCGGCTTGGTGGGCGTCTTCCCATTCCCATTTTGCCTGCTTCTTTAGGAGCGCATTCAAAGGCTGTACCAGCGTCGCAAAATCGGCATCAGCTCCTTCACGTTTCCTGGCGGCTTCAGTTGCGCTATTTCCGCTACCTTCTCTGGTGACCCAAGTATTGTAGCTCCTTCCTAAAGAACTTGCATTTATCCGCATTTACTTTCAGGTTCGCCGCCCGTAGCCTCTTGAACATCCATCCTTCAAGTTGCGCATGTGTTCCTGCAGCGTCCGTCCGATCACTATGATGTCGTCCTGATATGCGAACGCGTGCGGCATCTTTTCGGGCCCTATTACTTGGTCCAATGCCCGTTGAAACCTTGCGGACGCTGAGTGCAGTCCGAATGGCATCACTTTCCATTGGAACAGGCCCTTTCCCGGCACTGTAAGCGCCGTATACTGCCGTCTCCTTTCTTCCAACGGAATTTGCCAGTATCCATCCTTTAGGTCTAGACTGCTTATGTACTTCGCCTCCTTTAGCTGGTCCAGGATGTAATTTATCATCGGCATTGGGTACGCATCCTTTACGGACCTTGCGTTTATCTGCCGGAAATCCACGCACAGTCTCCATTGCTCTGTTTTCTTTCTCACCACCACTATCGGTGAGCTGACCTGGTCCGCCAGCTTTGTCATGAACCCTCTAGGCAGGAAAAATTCCTGGAAGCTTTGTATGAACTCGACCCATGTCTCCCAGAACTTGTTCTTGGCAATAAACCACTTCAGGGCTCTGCCCGTTAGTAGTTCCGGCATCGCTCTTGGGATCTGGTTGATGTCGAGTCCATATGTCATTGCTGACCATTCCACCTGTTCCAGGAACTCCAGCGGCTTCTCGTTCCCGTCGTAACGGAAACTCCACTCTCGCACCTGTTTCGTCACCTTTGCGTAGTCCTGCGGTGCTGCCCTTGCGGTCTCCCGCCTGTCACGGCTGGCTTTCCGCCGCTCCCTTCTTTCGCGGCTGCTGTCTCGGCGATCCTGTCCGATTTCTTGCCTTTCAGATCTGCTTCCGCTGGCCTCCGCCATGCTAGCGAAGTCGAGGCTCCTGACCAGGCCTTCTACGCCTGTGACTTTCACCTCTACGGCCGGTCTCCTTCCATACACCTTTTCCATTCTTAATATTAAACGGCTATATTCTGCTGTTTCTTATATTATGTCTTTGGAGATCTCACTACTCCTGCGGCGCTTCTCTTGCAACGCCTTACCTCCGTGGTACTGCTTGCTCCTTGACGTGGACGACGAGTCGGCCCGGCCGGGATTAGGATGTTATGGGGCACGGTGTATCGTCCTGGGGCGAGGCAACGCTCGTCCTGGGACCACCGGTACCGACCACTGACTGCACTGTCCTTCTCGAACCCGCTACGTCGCAGTCGTCTCCTCTGTAAGACCACCCGCCGGTCGGTCTGGGTTTAGGATGTTATGGAGTAGGGTGTATCGTCCTGGGGCGAGGCAACGCTCGTCCTGGGACCACTGTAGTATGTGCCTATGCAATATTAAGAACAATTAAATAAAATAGCATATTAACATATGGCAGCACTTGGTTGCTATGTTTATGTTTATGTCTATGCACGCAGTTAGACCCAGGGCGGATGTAACATGATCGCCCACTTGAAGGCCAAAAAGTATAAGTGCATGGTCAGCATTCACACGCCGACCAAATGCATATTACATACGTACATACATAGCTCACTCTCCCGATAAGCCTAGATATATAAGATATACATAAGAACGCCGCTCCGCTGCTGGCGTACCCGGCAGCGCAGATACGCGGATTAGCCTAAAACCAAATATATTCAAAACTGTAAAATGAGATACTCTGTAGACGTTGAGCTGGCAGAACCATTTCTGCCTACTCTAAAATCAAAAGAATAAATTGAATAAATATAAAGTCAGCCCGACGGCTGCATTCAACTCAAGACGGACTTGTGTTCTTAATTGGAGTTCATCATTACATGGCGACCGTGACAGGACCGTTATAAGTTGTAGCAGAAGCTAAAGGAAACCGCTTGTGATAATTTTCAACTTCCATCAACAAGCACTGAACGTGAGAGGATCAGCATGCCCGGAATTCGATGCTTATCCACCAAGACGGCGGCAATTGTGAAGAAAAAAAGCGATCTGAGTGAGTAGAGCGTTAGTGTGATGGGAAAAAACAGGGGCGGAGTTCGAAATAATGTAAAAAAAGAGAATAGCGCACATAAAGTGGCTATTATATACGAACACTCCACCACCCCAATGGTCGAAAGCTCAAAAACTACAAGCTGAGCTAGACCACTGTGTCGAATATCTTAAGAAAAAAATCCCCACCACACCCGCTCACTCAGAAAAACAAATAAAATCGTTAACAATTAACAAAACTCCAACTCCCAATCCGAAAAGCCTGCCTGTTTTTAAAAAAAGATGCCCGAACGACTGCGAGGGACCACTGTTCACACCACATTGTGAATATACGTGCAGACATTGCAGCCCCAGCACATAACCCCTAAATGAGGAAATAATCATCAACGTGGTGAGCAGCCCGCTCACTACGTCATCGAAGGAGTGTCAGCGTGCCAACCCCGGCGACGTCCAGCTGACGCAAGGAGGGTCAGAGTGAAGCAAATAGGAGCTGAAAAATAAAATATATTTTTTTTTTTTTGTTGCCCTGCGTGGCACACCACCCTCGATGCACTGCGCTGCATATTAATATTACACAAAATATTGTAACATTGAGCGGAACTTTTTCTGCCCGATGAGAAGAATGGCCCGTAAAGCCATACACCAATTAGGTAGGAAAATGTAACTATATTGAAAAAAAAAAAATCAAAACAACATATTTTTAAAGTAAAATAAACCAAAACCCAAAAATAAAAAAAAAAATATACAAAATGGGTTGGTTTGGATCTGACGATAGTCAGTCAAAAGATAATACGGCCAATGTGGTCAATAACTTAAAAATAGTCGACCATACAGAAGACATTCAGTCACTGTGGTTACTCCTTTTGATCATGACGATCGTAACAGTCGCTCAGTTTATGTTAACGCTATATGTTAAGCATAACAAAATAATAAAGAAGCGTTATATGGGCAAAACAGAGAATAGTTTGGATAAAATTTAAAATAAAAAAAAAAAACACACCCAAAATGTATTTTGAATTAAGATGATCTAAAATTTTTATTTTTAATATCAGAAAACTAGAATGAAAAAAAAAAAGATTATTGAAGAAACCTTTTTTAGGAGAAGCCACAATTTATAAAGTTCGATTGCACAAATAAATCTATATTATTCCTTAAATGGACTGGCAAGAAATAAAAAACGAGCTTAAAGAAATTAAAACAACTTTTGACAAGTCTTATAAATGCATGACACCAAATAGAGAAGTGCAACAAGACACTCTCAACAAGCATGCGCAGATATTGGTAAGATGCTTTAATGAAGCACGCCAATTAATTTACAGAGAAAGGAAAAGATTAACAAAAAATCATTTATCCCAAGCAGTAAAATTTCTAAACAGGTTCCGTGAGAATTTGTTAAACGTCAAGTACAGACATAACTTAAATATTACAATCCCAACTATTTTAAGCACACCTATAGTGGCTGAGATCGGTGAGGATATCGAAAGTGTAGGAGAATCAGAAATAGAAATAAAAGAAGAGGATCTCCACGATCTTGCAATTCCAGCGGTAATAACATTACCCGAATTACTTGAAGAAGATCTTTCAGATTCAAATACTTCAAGAATACAGGAAACAGACAAAATGACAGACTCTGCCGCAACATCAAGGGAATATGTGCGACAAATTTCGTCCACAATACCTGAGTTCGACGGCAAAAAGTTAAACTTAAATAGATTCCTCACGGCCCTCCGGCTAACAGATCTGACAAAAGGAAATCAGGAGATGCTAGCGGTAGAGGTAATCAAGACAAAGATACTTGGTCCATTATCACACAAAGTTGAAAATGAAAAGACCATTATCGGTATAATAAATCTATTAAAAGCATCAGTTAAAGGCGAATCGCCCGATGTCATCAAAGCAAAAATGCTTAGTACACAACAGCGCGGCAAAACTGCAGCGCAATATACCACAGAGATGGAAAACCTACGTGGGTTGCTCGAAGCAGCCTATATAGATGATGGTTTAGATTCAAACAATGCAGACAAATTCGCTACAAAGGAAGCCATTTCTGCAATGACCAAGAATTGTGGGCACGATAAGCTCAAAACCATATTGGAAGCTGGAAATTTCAACACGATGAATAGCGTGATTGAAAAATACATACACTGCAGTACAGAAATGACCGGCAATTCAAATAGTGTATTATTCTATAATAATAGAGGACACTATCGAGGTAATAATTACCGAGGAAATTACCAAAACAGAGGTAATGGCCGAGGAAATTATAACTCCTACAATAACAATTATAGAGGCCGAGGTGGTTACCATAGTGGAAACAGAGGACGAGGTGGTAACCAAAATTATAATAGAGGTGGAGGTTACTCAAGAGGTAACCAAAACCATAACTATAAAACAAGTCATACCCACAATGTCCGTAACATACAATCGGAAAACGAACATGCCCCCTTGAGCGACAATCTACAGTAAAATTATACAAAATTAATCTCAATTTAAGCATTTTTATACGATTGAAGAATATGAGTACCAGTTCATGGGTAACTCTTTTAATAGATACAGGTGCAGAAATTTCCCTGCTTAAATGCAGAAACAATAATCTTAACGATTTAAATCCAAAAAATACAACAAATATATCAGGAATAGGGCAAGGGACAATTCAGTCTCTAGGTACACTACATTTAGAAATGTGTATTGCTAATGCAGCAATACCATATGAATTCCATATCGTACCTGACAATTTTCCTATACCAGGGGATGGTATAATTGGCTTGGATTTCATTAAGAAATACAATTGTATTTTGGAATTCCACGACCAAGAAGATTGGTTCACTTTGAGGCCCAAAAATTTCAGGAACATAAACATTCCTATTATACATTCACTAGATAACGAAATAATTTTGCCAGCTAGATCAGAAGTGATTCGAAAGATTCAACTAACATCTACTGACACACATGTCCTCATCCCCAACCAGGAATTGCAACCTGGCATAATAATAGCAAGTGCACTCGTAAACACTCAGAACGTCTTGATTCGAATTATTAATACAACTGAAAAAGACGCTATAGTTAGTAGCGCAAATATAAAAAGCGAATCATTGGATGATTATGATGTATACAATGCAAATATAGAAAATAGTGCACAAAGAACTTCAGAAGTATTAAAACTTCTTAAATTTCCATCGTTATTCAAAAGCGATTTAACAAAATTATGCACCGAATATAGCGATATTTTTGGTCTTGAAACAGAAACCATATCAGCTAATAATTTTTATAAGCAAAAATTGAGATTAAATGACAAAACTCCAGTCTATATCAAAAACTATAGAATGCCAGAAAGTCAAAAACCAGAAATTCAAAGGCAAGTTGACAAATTAATAAAAGATGGCATTGTCGAACCATCTATTTCAGAATATAATAGCCCTCTTCTCTTGGTACCCAAGAAATCACTGCCTAACTCGGCGGAAAAGAGATGGCGATTAGTAGTCGATTATCGCCAAATCAACAAGAAACTGCTAGCAGATAAATTCCCACTTCCAAGAATAGAAGATATTCTTGATCAATTAGGTCGAGCAAAATATTTCTCGTGCCTAGACCTGATGTCAGGATTTCATCAAATAGAATTAGACGAAAGGTCACGAAATATAACATCATTCTCAACTTCAACGGGAGCATACCGCTACACGCGATTACCATTTGGTTTAAAAATAGCCCCAAATTCTTTCCAAAGAATGATGACCCTTGCATTTTCAGGCTTAACGCCTTCGCAAGCATTTCTGTATATGGATGATTTAGTAGTCATAGGCTGTTCTGAAAAGCACATGCTTAAAAATCTAACCGACGTTTTCAAATTATGTAGGCAACATAATTTAAAATTACATCCAGAAAAATGCACTTTCTTTATGAAAGAGGTTACTTATTTAGGTCACAAGTGTACTGACAAAGGTATATTGCCAGATGACTCTAAATATGAGGTAATAAAGAATTACCCCAAACCAGTAAACTCAGACGAAGCTAGACGCTTCGTGGCATTTTGCAATTATTACAGAAGATTTATTAAGAACTTTTCTGAGAAATCACGCCACTTAACGAGGCTTTGTAAAAAGAATGTTCCATTTGAATGGACAAGCGAATGCAATGATGCATTCGAATATCTCAAAAGGGAATTAATGAAACCAACACTCCTTCAGTATCCAGATTTCAGCAAACAATTTTGCATAACCACAGATGCTAGTAAACAAGCATGTGGAGCGGTACTATCTCAAGACCATAACGGTCAACAGCTACCAGTGGCATACGCTTCAAGAAGCTTTACAAAAGGCGAAAGTAATAAGTCCACTACAGAGCAGGAGCTAGCAGCTATTCACTGGGCAATAAATCACTTCAGACCATACGTATATGGTAGACATTTCTTAGTACAAAGTGACCATAGGCCACTATCATATCTTTTTTCAATGAGAAACCCCAGTTCAAAATTAACCAGAATGAGACTAGACTTGGAGGAGTTTGAATTCACAGTAGAATATCTCAAGGGGAAAGATAATCATGTTGCAGACGCATTGTCCCGAATAACTATCGGAGAACTTAAAGCAATAAATAGACAGATACTAAAGGTAACAACAAGATCAACAACAAGACAGAAAAATACCTGCGCAGGTGAAAAATTGCATGAACCAAATGAGAAAGAAAATATAAAAATGCCCAATATCTATCAGGTAATCAATAACATTGATGCCAAAAAATATGTTATACTCAAAATAGACAAGCATAAGTGTTTGTTGAAAAGAGGAAAACACATTATAACACGTTTTGATATGACTAATTTTTATTCTAATGAAATAATCGATTTAGATCAATTCTTTCAAAGGCTTAATGAAGAAGCAAGAATAAATAGTATCATTCAAACACAATTGTCACCAAGTGAACAAATCTTCGAATTTGTCACTATAAAGAATTTTAAAGAAAAGGGCAATAAAATACTAAAAAACTTAAAAATAGCGCTATTAAACAAGGTGACTAAGATAGATAAAAATGATAAGGTTCAAATAAAAGCAATACTGTCTAAATATCATGATGATCCATCAGAAGGAGGCCATTCAGGAATTTCTAGAACCCTGAGGAAAATAAAAAACTATTATTATTGGCCACAAATGACAAAGGCAATAAGTAAATATGTTAAAACATGTTTAAAATGCCAACAAGCAAAGACAACCAAACATACTAAAACACCGTTGACAATAACAGAAACGCCAGCAACAGCATTTGATATAGTTTTGATAGATACCATTGGTCCACTGCCAAGATCAGAAAACGGAAATGAGTATGCTGTTACTATCATTTGCGATTTAACAAAATATTTGGTAACGGTACCTATTCCAAATAAAAGTGCAAAATCAGTTGCTAAGGCTATATTCGAAAATTTTATTCTAAAGTACGGTCCAATGAAAACAATCATAACGGACATGGGAACGGAATATAAAAACCAAATTATAGACGACCTGTGCAAATATATGAAGATAAAAAACATTACTTCAACAGCACACCATCACCAGACATTAGGAACAATAGAACGAAGTCACAGAACTTTCAATGAGTATGTTCGCTCATATATATCTGTTGACAAAACCGATTGGGATATATGGATACAATATTTTACTTATTGTTTCAATACAACACCATCGGTAGTTCATGAATATTGTCCATATGAATTAGTATTTGGAAGATTACCCAGACAGTTCATAGATTTTAACAGGATAGACAGAATAGATCCTATTTACAACATGGATGACTATTCAAAAGAAGTTAAGCTACGATTAGAAATAGCATATAGAAGAGCTAAAAATATGTTAGACAAGGCAAAAGCCGATAGAAAGATAAAATATGATAGAAATATTAGTAACTTTGAATTAAAGATAGAGATAAGATATTACTTAAAAACGAAACGGGTCATAAACTTGACAATAATTATTTAGGACCATATTTAGTTTCAGAAATAGGAGATAATGACAACATTACAATTATAGGAAATAAAAACAAAAAACAGATAGTCCATAAAGATAGGTTAAAAATTTTTAATTCATAATACATTTTGTTTGGTTGGCCAACCACAAATAAAAAACTAATAAAAACATTATAATAAAAAACTTTTACTTTGCAAAATAAAATGAAAATATATATATTTTTTTTTTTTTTAATATCTCTTTAATCATTCATTTCAAATATTAATATACAAAAAAAAAAAAAATTTATATACTTGAAAATAACTTCATATTATTACGTTATTTTTCAAAAGGAGGGAGATGTAGTATATACGAACATAATAACAATAATAATAATAATATTAATAATAATTATAATATGAATCATAATAATAAGTCGACTAATAAGTAAACTTAGGACCACCCTAATTCCTTAGGACCACCCTAGTAGATCTTTACGTACACCCTAATCCTAAATATGCGAATTCAGCATGTACGCCTTTAGGGGTCGCACTCGACTCCCATTGGTTATCGAGTATGGACTTCATACATACATATTGCAGAATTTGCTAGTGTCAGCACTTGGCTGTCACAAGAGATCTGCCTGTAGACCACACTAAGATCAGTCATAAGTCAGGAATAGATCTGGATTGTACACTTGCTGAATAAAAACCAAATAAAGATAAAATGACCGATTGCGTTTTGAAACTTAATTAACTACATCAGAAGTATTGGAATTCTAATTAACTACACCAGATGACTCTAAATATGAGGTAATAAAGAATTACCCCAAACCAGTAAACGCAGACGAAGCTAGACGCTTCGTGGCATTTTGCAATTATTACAGAAGATTTATTAAGAACTTTTCTGAGAAATCACGCCACTTAACGAGGCTTTGTAAAAAGAACGTTCCATTTGAATGGACAAGCGAATGCCATGAGGCATTCGAATATCTTAAAAGGGAATTAATGAAACCAACACTCCTTCAGTACCCAGATTTCAGCAAACAATTTTGCATAACCACAGATGCTAGTAAACAAGCATGTGGAGCGGTACTATCTCAAGACCATAACGGTCAACAACTACCAGTGGCATACGCTTCAAGAAGCTTTACAAAAGGCGAAAGTAATAAGTCCACTACAGAACAGGAGCTAGCAGCTATTCACTGGGCAATAAATTACTTCAGACCATACGTATATGGTAGACATTTCTTAGTACAAAGTGACCATAGGCCACTATCATATCTTTTTTCGATGAGAAACCCCAGTTCAAAATTAACCAGAATGAGACTAGACTTGGAGGAGTTTGAATTCACAGTAGAATATCTCAAGGGGAAAGATAATCATGTTGCAGACGCATTGTCCCGAATAACCATCGGAGAACTTAAAGCGATGAATAGACAGATTCTAAAGGTCACAACAAGATCTACAACAAGACAGAAAAATACCTGCGCAGGTGAAAAATTGCATGAACCAAATAAGAAAGAAAATATAAAAATGCCCAATATCTATCAGGTAATCAATAACATTGATGCCAAAAAATATGTTATACTCAAAATAGACAAGCATAAGTGCTTGTTGAAAAGAGGAAAACAAATTATAACACGTTTTGATATGACTAATTTTTATTCTAATGAAATAATCGATTTAGATCAATTCTTTCAAAGGCCTAATGAAGAAGCAAGAATAAATAGCATCATTCAAACACAATTGTCACCAAGTGAACAAATCTTCGAATTTGTCACTATAAAGAATTTTAAAGAAAAGGGCAATAAAATATTAAAAAACTTAAAAATAGCGCTATTAAACAAGGTGACTAAGATAGATAAAAATGATAAAGTTTAAATAAAAGCAATACTGTCTAAATATCATGATGATCCATCAGAAGGAGGCCATTCAGGAATTTCTAGAACCCTGAGGAAAATAAAAAATTATTATTATTGGCCACAAATGACAAAGGCAATAAGTAAATATGTTAAAACATGTTTAAAATGTCAACAAGCCAAGACTACAAAACATACTAAAACACCGTTGACAATAACAGAAACGCCAGCAACAGCATTTGATATAGTTTTGATAGATACCATTGGTCCACTGCCAAGATCAGAAAACGGAAATGAGTATGCTGTTACTATCATTTGCGATTTAACAAAATATTTGGTAACGGTACCTATTCCAAATAAAAGTGCAAGATCAGTTGCTAAGGCTATATTCGAAAATTTTATTCTAAAGTACGGTCCAATGAAAACAATAATAACGGACATGGGAACGGAATATAAAAACCAAATTATAGACGACCTGTGCAAATATATGAAGATAAAAAACATTACTTCAACAGCACACCATCACCAGACATTAGGAACAATAGAACGAAGTCACAGAACTTTCAACGAGTATGTTCGCTCATATATATCTGTTGACAAATCCGATTGGGATATATGGATACAATATTTTACTTATTGTTTCAACACAACACCATCGGTAGTTCATGAATATTGTCCATACGAATTAGTATTTGGAAGATTACCAAGACAGTTCACAGATTTTAACAGGATAGACAGAATAGATCCTATTTACAACATGGATGACTATTCAAAAGAAGTTAAGCTACGATTAGAAATAGCATATAGAAGAGCTAAAAATATGTTAGACAAGGCTAAAGCCGATAGAAAGATTAAATATGATAGAAATATTAGTAACTTTGAATTAAAGATAGGAGATAAGATATTACTTAAAAACGAAACGGGTCATAAACTTGACAATAATTATTTAGGACCATATTCAGTTTCAGAAATAGGAGATAATGACAACATTACAATTATAGGAAATAAAAATAAAAAACAGATAGTCCATAAAGATAGGTTAAAAATTTGTAATTCATAATACATTTTGTTTGGTTGGCCAACCACAAATAAAAAACCAATAAAAACATTATAATACAAAACTTTTACTTTGCAAAATACAATGAAAATATATATATATATTTTTAATATCTCTTTAATCATTCATTTCAAATATTAATATACATATTAAAAAAAAAAAAAAAAAAAAAATTATATACTTGAAAATAACTTCATATTATTACGTTATTTTTCAAAAGGAGGGAGATGTAGTATGTGCCTATGCAATATTAAGAACAATTAAATAAAATAGCATATTAACATATGGCAGCACTTGGTTGCTATGTTTATGTTTATGTCTATGCACGCAGTTAGACCTAGGGCGGATGTAACATGATCGCCCACTTGAAGGCCAAAAAGTATAAGTGCATGGTCAGCATTCACACGCCGACCAAATGCATATTACATACGTACATACATAGCTCGCTCTCCCGATAAGCCTAGATATATAAGATATACATAAGAACGCCGCTCCGCTGCTGGCGTACCCGGCAGCGCAGCTACGCGGATTAGCCTAAGTCCAAATATATTCAAAACTGTAAAATGAGATACTCTGTAGACGTTGAGCTGGCAGAACCATTTCTGCCTACTCTAAAATCAAAAGAATAAATTGAATAAATATAAAGTCAGCCCGACGGCTGCATTCAACTCGAAACGGACTTGTGTTCTTAATTGGAGTTCATCATTACACCACCTATACCGACCACTGAGTCCACTGACCCTTATGGACACGTCGGGTTCTTGCCTTTCCTTCTGAAGGTCCTTCTGCCGGCCGGAACAGATTTAGGATGTTATGGTGCAGGGTGTATCGTCCTTGGGCGAGGCAACGCTCGTCCTGGGACCACCTTTGCTGGCCACTGACTCCAATGATCCTTACGACACGTCAGATCCTTCCCCTCCACTCCCAGGATCTCCACTTGCTTGTGGTGATTCGTCCTTCAGAGTCCTTCGGGCTTCTTGCCGCCAGATGCTTGCACTGCTCCTTTCCTTCTAGCTTGACCGCGCGTTCACACTTCCGAGATCCTTCCGTTAACACTCCGACGCTCGGCCTCCTTCCGCACGCGATCTCTCTGTCTCATTAAATTATTATCCGCAACTTAATAACTTAAAAACTTATCCGCATTTACTTTCAGGTTCGCCGCCCGTAGCCTCTTGAACACCTTCTTCAAGTTGGGCATGTGTTCCTGCAGCGTCCGTCCGATCACTATGATGTCGTCCTGATATGCGATATATCCTGATATATGCCCTATTACTTGGTCCAATGCCCGTTGAAATGTTGCCGACGCTGAGTGCAGTCCGAATGGCATCACTTTCCATTGGAACAGGCCCTTTCCCGGCACTGTAAGCGCCGTATACTGCCGGCTCCTTTCTTCCAACGGAATTTGCCAGTATCCATCCTTTAGGTCTAGACTGCTTATGTACTTCGCTTCCTTTAGCTGGTCCTTTAGCTGGTCCATCCTGGGACCACCTTTGCTGGCCACTGACTCCAATGATCCTTACGACACGTCAGATCCTTCCCCTCCACTCCCAGGATCTCCACTTGCTTGTGGTGATTCGTCCTTCAGAGTCCTTCGGGCTTCTTGCCGCCCGATCATTGCACTGCTCCTTTCCTTCTAGCTTGACCGCGCGTTCACACTTCCGAGATCCTTCCTTCCGACGCTCGGCCTCCTTCCGCACGCGATCTCTCTGTCTCATTAAATGTCGCGCATCCGTGCTTGCGCCGACCATTTATAGGCCGCAGGGATTCCGTTATTTCCCTTTTTTGCGCACGGCCCGCTCGGGTACAAGGTCCACGTATTGTGCCGTTGATTCACGGTGCGACCTCTTTGCTCACGCACCGTTACCGTTTGACCTGTCTGCCCTTGACTCGCTGGAGTCCAAGGTACAAAGCGGTACCGTTAGTTCACGGTGCGCCCTCTTTGTGCACGCACCGTTACCGTTCGACCTCTTCGCCCTTGGCCAACGGTGTCCAAGGTCCAATGCGGTACCGTTAATTCACGGTCTTTCCGCTTTGCCCTTCATGGCTGCTGTTGCTAGGCCGCTCCCCTACACGAGATTTGTGGGGAGCTTTAAGACTCCTCACATCTCCCCCTTCCTTCGAAAGTTTTTTAAAAACTGTTGGTCCCGGCGGTCCTCCGCCCCGGTGTCCCTTCGTATAGGCAGCTTCCTTGTTCATTTCATCCGGTGCTACTGTCTATTCTGTTCCTTCTGTTCGACATTCAAATTCTCCCGCCTTCCATTCACCGCTCATCCATTTTTCCGCCTGGCCACATCGCCGAACTCTTGTTATCGATATCAACGCGTCGTTGCCACTGTCGATATTCCGGCGTTGCCATCTCGTGCCTATCGCTGCCTCCAGTGTGGCCGCACGAGCATCCTATCGATCATACTATCGATCGATTGTCGCTATCGAGGCGCTCCCATCCCAATTCATTTCTCACGTACTTCGGTGTAGCAGCTCAATGAAAGGTAAGTCTAACGTTTTCTTGCGCATCGCCATATTAACGAATCCTCTCTTGCTTCCAGCTCCACCAACACATGTATGCCCCCTTCATGCTCCGGGGCGGCTGCCCCTGGCCCCGCGCCCCCCTGGAGGCCAGCCTGCGCTTCCAACTGAGGCCCGCCTACGTTCTGCGAGTGCCTCCCCGTCCTGCGCCTGCAGCAGCCCCGCGTCGTATGCCGGCCCGCGTGCCTGGCCCCGCGTCACCCCCTCGCGCGCTATAACGTCTGCTGCAGATGATACCCGCACCCATTTTTTTGACTGTTACTGTGCCTGTGTTTATTTATAAAAAACACGGGCATACGGTTTGTTATTGCCGTCCGGCATTCTTTATTCGGCGACTACTACCCTTACCTCCCAGCCCCACCGTACCTCAAGGCGGTAGCGCTGCCCGCCAAGCTCGAATAACTTGTGTAGTTGCCGCTTGTATTGAAACGCAATATTCCTTTGAAATAATATTATTTCTATTTCAGTTCTTAGGAGCAGGGAAGGTCCCGCTCCATTCGATTTTTATTTCTGTTTTTAGGAGCAGGGAAGGTCCCGCTCCATTCGAAGTCAAATCGTAATTGACTGCCAGCTCTGCATACAAAGATTTCTTAGCCTAGGTCGGGATGCAGCGCTGCCGGCGTAGCCTGCAGCTTAGCGATGCTTATCTATGCTTATTATCGATGCTTATCTACGTTACAAATATATATATACAGGTGGGAGCTTTGTATTACACACACACTAGGGCTTGACTGTATATGTACACATTGTAACGGAGTGCTACAATGTGCTTTTAAGTTATGATTATACAGTACAGTAATTAACCGATATGTGTGTATACTACATCTCCCTCCTTTTGAAAAATAACGTTATAATATGAAGTTATTTTCAAGTATATAATTTTTTTTTTTTTTTTAATATGTATATTAGTATTCGAAATGACTGAGTAAAGAAATATATATTATAGATTGTATTTCAATATAATTTTATTTTGCAAAGAAATAGTTTTGTATTATAATGATTTTATTAGACTTTTATTTGTGGTTGGCCAACCAAGCAAAATGTATTAGGAATTAAAAATTTTTAACCTATCTTTATGGACTATCTGTTTTTTATTTTTATTTCCTATAATTGTAATGTTATCATTATCTCCTATTTCTGAAACTAAATATGGTCCTAAATAATTATTTTCAAGTTTATGACCCGTTTCGTTTTTAAGTAATATTTTATCTCCTATTTTTAATTCAAAGTTACTAATATTTCTATCATATTTTATTTTTCTATCGGCTTTTGCCTTGTCTAACATATTTTTAGCTCTTCTATATGCTATTTCTAATCTTAGCTTAACTTCTTTTGAATAGTCATCCATGTTGTAAATAGGATCTATTCTGTCTATCCTGTTAAAATCTGTGAACTGTCTTGGTAATCTTCCAAATACTAATTCGTATGGACAATATTCATGAACTACCGATGGTGTTGTGTTGAAACAATAAGTAAAATATTGTATCCATATATCCCAATCGGTTTTGTCAACAGATATATATGAGCGAACATACTCGTTGAAAGTTCTGTGACTTCGTTCTATTGTTCCTAATGTCTGGTGATGGTGTGCTGTTGAAGTAATGTTTTTTATCTTCATATATTTGCACAGGTCGTCTATAATTTGGTTTTTATATTCCGTTCCCATGTCCGTTATGATTGTTTTCATTGGACCGTACTTTAGAATAAAATTTTCGAATATATCCTTAGCAACTGATCTTGCACTTTTATTTGGAATAGGTACCGTTACCAAATATTTTGTTAAATCGCAAATGATAGTAACAGCATACTCATTTCCGTTTTCTGATCTTGGCAGTGGACCAATGGTATATATCAAAACTATATCAAATGCTGTTGCTGGCGTTTCTGTTATTGTCAAAGGTGTTTTAGTATGTTTTGTTGTCTTTGCTTGTTGGCATTTTAAACATGTTTTAACATATTTACTTATTGCCTTAGTCATTTGTGGCCAACAATAATAGTTTCTTATTTTCTTCAGGGTTCTAGAAATTCCTGAATGGCCTCCTTCTGATGGATCATCATGATATTTAGACAGTATTGCTTTTATTTGAACCTTATCATTTTTATCTATCTTTGTCACCTTGTTTAATAGCGCTATTTTTAAGTTTTTTAGTATTTTATTGCCCTTTTCTTTAAAATTCTTTATAGTGACAAATTCGAAGATTTGTTCACTTGGTGACAATTGTGTTTGAATGATGCTATTTATTCTTGCTTCTTCATTAAGCCTTTGAAAGAATTGATCTAAATCGATTATTTCATTAGAATAAAAATTAGTCATATCAAAACGTGTTATAATGTGTTTTCCTCTTTTTAACAAGCACTTATGTTTGTCTATTTTGAGTATAACATATTTTTTGGCATCAATGTTATTGATTACCTGATAGATATTGGCCATTTTTATATTTTCTTTCTTATTTGGTTCATGCTATTTTTCACCTGCACAGGTATTTTTCTGTCTTGTTGTAGATCTTGTTGTGACCTTTAGTATCTGTCTATTCATTGCTTTAAGTTCTCCGATGGTTATTCGGGACAAAGCGTCTGCAACATGATTATCTTTCCCCTTGAGGTATTCTACAGTGAATTCAAACTCCTCCAAGTCTAGTCTCATTCTGGTTAATTTTGAACTGGGGTTTCTCATCGAAAAAAGATATGATAGTGGCCTTGGTCATTTTGTACTAAGAAATGTCTACCATATACGAATGGTCTGAAGTGATTTATTGCCCAGTGAATAGCTGCTAGCTCTTGCTCTGTAGTGGACTTATTACTTTCGCCTTTTGTAAATCTTCTTGAAGCGTTACCACTGGTAGCTGTTGACCGTTATGGTCTTGAGATAATACCGCTCCACATGCTTGTTTACTAGCATCTGTGGTTAAGCAAAATTGTTTGCTGAAATCTGGGTACTGAAGAAGTGTTGGCTTCATTAATTCCCTTTTGAGATATTCGAATGCATCTTTGCATTCGCTTGTCCATTCAAATGGAACATTCTTTTTACAAAGCCTCGTTAAGTGGCGTGATTTCTCCGAAAAGTTCTTAATAAATCTTCTGTAATAATTGCAAAATGCCACGAATCGTCTAGCTTCGTCTGCGTTTACTGGTTGGGGGTAATTTTTTATTACCTCATATTTAGAGTCATCTGGCAATATACCTTTGTCAGTACACTTGTGACCTAAATAAGTAACCTCTTTCATAAAGAAAGTGCATTTTTCTGGATGTAGTTTTAAATTATGTTGCCTACATAATTTGAAAACGTCGGTTAGATTTTTAAGCATGTGCTTTTCAGAACAGCCTATGACAACTAAATCATCCATATACAGAAATGCTCGCGAAGGCGTTAAGCCTGAAAATGCAAGAGTCAAAATTCTTTGGAAAGAATTTGGGGCTATTTTTAAACCAAATGGTAATCGCGTGTAGCGGTATGCTCCTGTTGAAGTTGAGAATGATGTTATATTTCTTGACCTTTCGTCTAATTCTATTTGATGAAATCCTGACATCAGGTCTAGGCACGAGAAATATTTTGCTCGACCAAATTGATCAAGAATATCTTCTATTCTTGGAAGTGGGAATTTATCTGCTAGCAGTTTCTTGTTGATTTGGCGATAATCGACTACTAATCGCCATCTCTTTTCCGCCGAGTTAGGCAGTGATTTCTTGGGTACCAAGAGAAGTGGGCTATTATATTCTGAAATAGATGGTTCGACAATGCCATCTTTTATTAATTTGTCAACTTGCCTTTGAATTTCTGGCTTTTGACTTTCTGGCATTCTATAGTTTTTGATATAGACTGGAGTTTTGTCATTTAATCTCAATTTTTGCTTATAAAAGTTAAAGTCTGTTTCAAGACCAAAAATATCGCTATATTCGGTGCATAATTTTGTTAAATCGCTTTTGAATAACGATGGAAATTTAAGAAGTTTTAATACTTCTGAAGTTCTTTGTGCACTATTTTCTATATTTGCATTGTATACATCATAATCATCCAATGATTCGCTTTTTATATTTGCGCTACTAACTATAGCGTCTTTTTCAGTTGTATTAATAATTCGAATCAAGACGTTCTGAGTGTTTACGAGTGCACTTGCTATTATTATGCCAGGTTGCAATTCCTGGTTGGGGATGAGGACATGTGTGTCAGTAGATGTTAGCTGAATCTTTCGAATCACTTCTGATCTAGCTGGCAAAATTATTTCGTTATCTAGTGAATGTATAATAGGAATGTTTATGTTCCTGAAATTTTTGGGCCTCAAAGTGAACCAATCTTCTTGGTCGTGGAATTCCAAAATACAATTGTATTTCTTAATGAAATCCAAGCCAATTATACCATCCCCTGGTATAGGAAAATTGTCAGGTACGATATGGAATTCATATGGTATTGCTGCATTAGCAATACACATTTCTAAATGTAGTGTACCTAGAGACTGAATTGTCCCTTGCCCTATTCCTGATATATTTGTTGTGTTTTTTGGATTTAAATCGTTAAGATTATTGTTTCTGCATTTAAGCAGGGAAATTTCTGCACCTGTATCTATTAAAAGAGTTACCCATTAATTGGTACTCATATTCTTTAATCGTATAAAAATGCTTAAATTGAGATTAATTTTGTATAATTTTACTGTAGATTGTCGCTCAAGGGGGCATGTTCGTTTTCCGATTGTATGTTTCGGACATTGTGGGTATGACTTGTTTTATAGTTATGGTTTTGGTTACCTCTTGAGTAACCTCCACCTCTATTATAATTTTGGTTACCACCTCGTCCTCTGTTTCCACTATGGTAACCACCTCGGCCTGTTATTGTATGAGTTATAATTTCCTCGGCCATTACCTCTGTTTTGGTAATTTCCTCGGTAATTATTACCTCGATAGTGGCTTCTATTATTATAGAATAATACACTATTTGAATTACCGATCATTTCTGTACAGCAGTGTATGTATTTTTCAATCACGCTATTCATTGTGTTGAAATTTCCAGCTTCCAATATGGGTTTGAGCTTATCGTGCCCGCAATTCTTAGTCATTGCAGATATGGCTTCCTTTGTAGCGAATTTGTCTGCATTGTTTGGATCTAAACCATCATCTATATAGGCTGCTTCGAGCAACCCACGTAGGTTTTCTATCTCCGTTGTATATTGCGCTGTAGTTTTGCCGCGCTGTTGTGTATTAAGCATTTTCGCTTTGATGACATCGGGCGATTCGCCTTTAACTGATGCTTTTAATACATTTATTATACCGATAATGGTCTTTTCATTTTCAACTTTGTGTGATAATGGACCATGTATCTTTGTTTTGATTACCTCTACCGCTAGCATTTCCTGATCTCCTTTTGTCAGATCTGTTAGCCGGAGAGCCGTGATGAATCTATTTAAATTTAACTTTTTGCCGTCAAACTCAGGTATTGTGGACAAAATTTGTCGCACATATTCCCTTGATGTTGCGGCAGAGTCTGTCATTTTGGCTGTTTCCTGTATTCTTGAAGTATTTGAATCTGAAAGTTCTTCTTCAAGTAATTCTGGTAATGTTATTACCGCTGGAATTGAAAGATCGTGGAGATCCTCTTCTTTTATTTCTATTTCCGATTCTCCTACACTTTCAATATCCTCACCGATCTCAGCCACTATAGGTGTGCTTAAAATCGTTGGGATTGTAATATTTAAGTTATGTCTGTACTTCACGATTAACAAGTTCTCACGGAACCTGTTTAGAAATTTTACGGATTGGGATAAATGATTTTTTGTTAATCTTTTTCTTTCTCTGTGAATTAATTGGCGTGCTTCATTAAAGCATCTTACCAATATCTGTGCGTGTTTGTTTAGAGTGTCTTGTTGCACTTCTCTATTTGGTGTCATGCATTTATAAGACTTGTCGAAAGTCGTTTTAATTTCTTTAAGCTCGTTTTTTATTTCTTGCCAGTCCATTTAAAGAGTATTATGGATTTATCCGGCAGCCGAACTTTATAAATTGTGGCCTCTCTTAAAAATATGTTATCTTCTATTACCTGAGTTATTTTCACATATGGTAAGCTAACACCTTTGCCTTTTCTATTGTAGTGCAATGTAATAACTGACCTGCGCACAAGTCAAAGGTTTCCCTATATTCCTCTTCTAGCTCATATACGCTTATATACGTATGAAATTTACTTAAGATCTGTATCGATCTTAGATTGAACAAAGGTTCCCTCATTCGATTTTCTTCAATAATTTTTTCATTTTAGTTTTCTGATTTTAAAACAAAAATTTTTGGATCATCTAAATTCAAAATACTTTTTGTGTGGGTTTTTTATTTTTTTTTTTTTAATTTATTTGTTTTTTTATATGTTTTTATGAATCCTTAAGTATTTCTTTATTCATTCATCTTTTTATTTTTAAATTTTTAAATCTTATCCAAATTATAGAACGCTTCTTTATTATTATTATGTCTGACTATTGTCAGATCCAAACGAACGATATAATTTTTTTTCTTATTTTTTTTTTTGGTTTTGGTTTATTTTACGTTAAAAATATTTTGTTTTGATATATATATATATTGTTACATTTTCCTGCCTAATTGTTGTATGGCTTTACGGGCCATCTCTCATCGGGCAGAAAAAGTTCCGCTCAATGTTACAATATTTTGTTTAATATTAATATGCAGCGCAGTGCATCGAGGGTGGTGTGCCACGCAGGGCAACAAAAAAAAAAATATATTTTTTTTTTGGGCTGCAGCTCCTCTTTGTGTCAGCTGGACGTCGCCGGTGTTGGCACGCTGACACTCCCTCGATGACGTAGTGGGCGGGCTGCTCACCACGTTGATGATGATGTCTTCCTTTGGGGTTATGTGCCGGGTCTGCAATGCCTGCACGTATATTCACAATGTTGTGCGAACAGTGGTCCCTCGCATTCGTTCGGGCAGCTTTTTTTCAATTCCGGCAGGCTTTTTGGCTGGGGAGTTTGCGTTTTATTAATTGTTAATGATTTTCTTTTTTCTTGAGATATTCGACACAGTGGTCTAGCTCAGCTTGTAGTTTTTGAGCTTTCGATATAATAGCCACTTTATGTGCGCTATTCTCTTTTTTGCTTTATGCCGAACTCCGCCCCTGTTTTTACCCATCACACTAACACTCTACTCACTCAGATAGCCGTTACTCCGCAATTGCCGCCGTCTTGGTTGATAAGCCTCGAATGCCGTTTTGAAGTTGAAAATTATCACAAGCGGTTTCCTTTTGCTTCAGTGTCCTGTCACGGTCGCCATGTAGTTGCCGCTTGTATTGAAACGCAATATTCCTTTGAAATAATATTATTTCTATTTCAGTTCTTAGGAGCAGGGAAGGTCCCGATCCATTCGATTTTTATTTCTGTTTTTAGGAGCAGGGAAGGGAAGGTCACGCTCCATTCGAAGTCAAATCGTAATTGACTGCCAGCTCTGCATCCAAAGATTTCTTAGCCTAGGTCGGGATGCAGCGCTGCCGCCGTAGCCTGCAGCTTAGCGATGCTTATCTATGCTTATTATCGATGCTTATCTACGTTACAAATATATATACAGGTGGGAGCTTTGTATTACACACACACTAGGGCTTGACTGTATATCTACACATTGTAACGGAGTGCTACAATGTGCTTTTAAGTTATGATTATACAGTACAGTAATTAACCGATATGTGTGTATACTACACTTGGCCCAGTGCACTCTTCGCTTCCGTGCCCCTTGTCGAGCCGCTTCCTCGGCCACCCGGAGCGGCCAGTCTTCCGTTGGCACCTCCCTCCACTTCTGCCCGTCCAGCGACGCCTGCCTGCAGTGGCGCAGCGACGGTTGCCGCGCTTCTGCACGACGTCTGCCTCGGCAGCCTTGGTGGTGGTGGCTCCTCATCTGGTACAGGTCAGCTCCACTCCCTCTTTTCCGGGTCTGCTTCTCCCGGGCTCTCCTCCCTCGGGACCTCCTTCTCCGGGCTCTTACCATCTGCTCCGGCGCGTATTTGCGGATCGCGTGACTCCTGGTCCGGCGTTCTCCAGCCGATAGCTTCCGCCTCTTGCCAAACACGGGCTTCGGTCTCCATCGGTGACTGCGTCGCCGTCATCCGTGGTGGTTTCGGTGGCGGTGACTGCGTCGGCGGCGACAACGGCAACGGCGGCTGCGGCGGCGGTGGTCGAGTCGGCGGCGTCAACGGCAATGGCGGCTGCGGCGTCGGCGGTAGCTGTCTTGCCAGCGGCTGCGTTGGCTCCGACTGCTCCGTTGTTGGTGCCCACAATGCTTCCTCCTCCTCTTGCAGCCGAGCCAAACGCTCCTGCCATGCGGCCTCGGCGTCGGCGACCTTTCGCGCGTCCACCATCTGCTGGAAACGCCGCAGGGTGGCGACTCGCGCCTCCATGAATCGTCTCATGTCCACCGGATCCTCGGTCGGCGGCGCGACTCCGAGGCATTTCCACCGCCATCGGTTGGTCGTCCTCAAGTTCGACGTCCGAAATTTCCTCCGGATCCTCCACACTTCCCGGGGATGCAGATCGCGACACCAGGGGTGACGCCAGGAGCTGGAGGTAGGAATCGGAATCCCTACTCCGTATCGCCCCGGGCTGTTCCCCGGCGCCGGTCTCTCGTACTCCCCGGGCGTGAAAAACGTGTGCTGCCATGGTGATCTCAAATTGAAAGACCAGCTCGAGCCGCGCTCTCCGCGACGAAACCTCGGTTTTGCTTCTGCTCCTTGTGCCGTTATTCCGTGGGCCTATACCGGTAACGGAGCTTTTCCCGTCCGTATACTCGCCTCCCACGGAATTCGCAGCTGTGTGTGTGTGTTAACCGTCTTCCCCCTTTCCTCCCCAACGATTTGAGTTGTTTTTGTTTTTTTTCTTGTTTATTCCTCGAAGTCTCTTGGCCCGTCGGCGCCCGCGCTTCCCGGCTTCAGATCGCTGAGCAGTCTTTTCTTTCTTGGTCGTTTTATGTTCCAGGACGCATATTACTGTTGACGTGAATTTCTTTATCGTGTACGGCCCGTCAAATCTTGGGGCCAATTTTGCCGCGAAACCTTCGGCTGCCTTTGACAGGTGGTGCTCTTTGGCCCATACTGTGTCCCGCACCTTGGGTTTCCACGAACGTCTTCTGAGATTATAGTGTCGTTCCTGATCCTGTGCCGCCTTCTACATATTTCTCCGCACCAGTTCGAAGATTTTTTTCAATTTTTCCGCGTTCTCCGCCGGTGTCTGGATGCACTTTCCGGTCCCGGTCGTTTTTTCGTCAAACAACGCGTTGGGCAGCCTCGGTTCCCTTCCCTGCGTTATGAACGCCGGCGAGTATCCTGTGGTCTCCGCCACACTTGTGTTGACCGCCAGCTGCAGCTCCGGCCAGTGCTCGTCCCATGTCCTCTGATCGGCACCTGTGAATTGCGCGATCATTGTTATAGGGTTCTCTTGCGGAGTATATGGAGCCGTGAGCTGGTGTCGTACCCCCAGCTCCTCCAGAAACTTCCTGAACGCCCTACTTGTAAACTGCACTCCGTTGTCTGTGATCATCACTTTGGGCACTCCGTATCTGGCCACTATCCGCTCTCGAACGGCCTTTCGCAGCGTCTCAGTGGTCTCCCTTTTCATAGGGACGATCTCGGTCCACTTTGAAAATCTGTCCACCAGGACCAGCAGCATCGAATTCCCATGCTTCGATCGTGGCAGCTCTCGCAGTTTCGCACGTACTTCCTTACGTCTCGATGCATTCCCGGCCAATGATACCGGGCTGCAATCCTGGAAATCGTCTTGCGGCTTCCCAAGTTTCCCGCAGTTGGCATGTCGTGGTTTTCGGTCATGACGCGCTGTCACAGACAGTCCTATTCAACATTTCTGTATAATTCGATTTATCAACGGGTTCGTTTTCTAATTCTAACTTATCAAACATAATCCAATACTGTATTTCTAGTTTCTCTATAAACTTACAGATGCTTCCTGGGTATGATGTTTCTTCTAATTGCCTTATGAAGGTTCTATATGGTCTGTGCTCCTTGAATGCAATTGCCAGTGCTTTCTTCATGTCCAGCTATGTTGTCGTTCTTTCTTGGGTTACGATTTCCAATGCTGAATCCACTAGTAGCCGCTTCACTGCTCCATATATGACGTGTGCTTGTCTCGCATCTTGGGTTGGGTATAGATTGAGTAATTGTTCCACTTGATTAACGAATCCAGACAGTCTGCCAGGTGTGCCATCATAGTAATTTAATTATTTTATTTGGTTTAGTAGTTGGTTTAAATGTGTTTCCCTTCGGGATCTTCCCGATTTTCCACTGGCGGATCCAAAATTCTATGAGAGCGCACAAATAGATGTCCTTATCGAAGCCGACATTTTGCCTTCGGTGCTTCTGAGTGGAGCAAAAACCAAAATCTGTGGCTCTCTTTTGGGGCAAGAGACCATTTTCGGCTGGGTACTAACTGGGCCAGTGTCAGCCTCAGCCCAAAGCAGAATTTCCTCTTTTTCGACACAGATCTCCCACGCGTACGATAATTCACTGGACAAACTACTCACAAAATTTTGGGAGGTGGAGAATATACCAACAATGTTGGTAAATGAATCCGATTCCATGTGCGAGAAGAATTTCCTTCAAACGACCACGAGAAACGAGTGCGACAAATATGTCGTTACTCTGCCTTTTCGCGACCCAGAACATATCGGGTCCGGGCTAGGGCATTCTAGGTCTTAAGAAATTAAAGTTCTTAAGAAATGAGCAGCGTCTAAAAAGAGATGATGCCTTGAAAGCGAGATACGATTCGGTGATCCAGGAATATCTCGACTTAAAGCACATGCGACAAGTTCTTCCTACCCATGATTGCAACGCCTATTATATGCCACATCACGCCGTCTTAAAACCGGAAAGCGTAACTACTAAACTCCGTGTAGTATTCAATGCCTCCAGCCTTCATCGAATGGTACCAGTTTAAATGATATCCTTCATGCTGGCCCTGTCTTACAGTCCGACTTGACCATTCAAATTCTGAAGTGGTGCTATTTCCGATATGTGTTCAGCGCCGATATCGAAAAAATGTATCGGCAGATCTGGGTAGATCCGAAACACACTCCATTCCAGCGAATACTTTTCCGTAACAATAGAGGGAATCTCAGAGATTTCGAATTGAAAACAGTAACCTTTGGAGTCAATTGCGCGCCTTTCCTGGCCAGCTGCAGCAGCTAGCAGCTGACGCAGAACTCAGCCATCCAAAAGCTAGCAATGTCATTCGAAATTTCATGTATGTGGATGATGTTCTAGCCGGAGCGAACTCCACGGAAGAAGCTCAGCTCATGGTGCAAGAGCTCCGAGACGCTCTGAATTCCGCCGGATTTCCATTGAGGAAATGGACCTCCAACCAAAAGGAAGTTTTAGCGGCCATTCAGAGCAACCATCTTTTAAATACTGATTTTCTCGAGATCGATGCAGAAAGTTCTGCCAAAACCCTCGGTATTCGCTGGAAGGCAACCTCCGACGAATTCTTCTTCGTCCCGCCAGAGTTGGCTATCGAAACGTCCTTTACAAAACGCCAAGTCCTGTCCAAAATTGCCAAATTGTTCGACCCTGCAGGTTGGTTAGCGCCGTTTATCGTTCGAGCTAAAATTTTCATGCAGGAGATTTGGCTGCAGGAGCTTGGGTTGGACGAAAACATTCCAAATGAGCTTTTTCAGCGATGGCTTAATTTTCTCCAAAGTTATTCGGTATTAGAGCAGATACGCATTCCACGCTGGCTATCGTTTCGTCCAGATTTCAAGGTCGAGCATCATGGCTTTTGCGATGCATCGCAAAAGGCTCCGCGTAGAAGTGGGCAGCACCATTATGGTGCAACTCCTAACCGCGAAAACCCGGGTAGCACGAGTCAAAACGGTTTCGCTCCTAAGACTGGAGCTGTGCGGAGCGTTAATGCTTTCCGAAATGGCTGCAGCCATCATTCCGCAGATGCCTACGATTAACTCCGAAC
This sequence comes from Drosophila mauritiana, assembly GCF_004382145.1. Classification (NCBI taxonomy): domain Eukaryota; kingdom Metazoa; phylum Arthropoda; class Insecta; order Diptera; family Drosophilidae; genus Drosophila; species Drosophila mauritiana. Next base: position 71,505 of record NW_022881560.1, read on the forward strand.
TTTACTGTTGGACGGACTCCACGATAGTGCCTGAATGGTTAAGAAAGCCAGCGTGCCAGTGGACCACATTTGTAGCCAATAGGGTGACGAAGATCGCCCAGGCCACAAAAACAGAGAATTGGTCTCATGTTCAATCTGAGCATAATCCAGCAGACCTGGCAAGAAGAGGAGCTTCCCTCCAAGATCTAGCCGATAGCCAGTTATGGTGGCACGGACCGACTTGGTTGCAAAATCCACGCAACCAATGGCCAACTCAGGTCGACAACGCTCCGGTGACCGACCTGGAGAAGCGTGCTCTAAAAGTCCATCTCGCAAAAGCTCCTTCTGAAGAGTTGTTGGCACGTTTCTCCAAGTTAGAGAAAGCTCTACCAGTCCTTGCTTATGTTCATCGCTTCATTCAGCGGTGCAGGAAGCAGACATCTTCATCTGATGTGCATTTGCTGGCCACTGAAATCGCCGCCGCCGAGCGGTTCCTAATTTCGAACACTCAGCGCAGACAATTCCCTGTGGAATATCACTGCCTAAGCGAAAAGCGTCCAGTGCCAAGTTCAAGTGCCATCCTAAGCATGAACCCGTTTCTAGATCCGCAAGGACTGATCAGGGCATGCGGCCGTGTGGCGGCTTCCGAAAGCCTTCAATACAATGAACGCCATCCAGTGATTCTTCCGTATAACTGCCTGCTTTCTTGCCTCCTTGCGAATTTCACTCATCGCATAACTCTCCATGGTGGTAACCAGTTAATGGTGCGCCTCATCCGGTCGAAATACTGGATTCCGAGAATTAAGAACCTGATGAAGGCAGTAGTAAATTCGTGCATAGTATGTGTGATCCACAAAAAGCGGATGCAAAGCCAACTGATGGGTGTCCTGCCCAAAGAAAGAGCATCGTTCTCCCGACCATTCACGTATACTGGCATGGATTACGCCGGTACGTTCGATATAAAGAACTATACGGGAAGAGCTTATTACAATGGGGTATGTGTTAGTGTTTGTTTGTTTCTCCACCAATGTCATCCACTTAGAGCCTAAATCTGACTTAACGACCGAAAAGTTTCTTGCCGCTTTCTCTCGTTTTGTATCCAGAAGAGGGTGTCCACGTCAAGTCCAGTCAGACAATGGCAAAACCTTTGTTGGCGCTGCCACCCTGCTTTTCCGCGATTTCATTTAAGCCGTAAAAGAGTCGGTGACGAATGCCTATATTCATCAAGAGATGCAATGGCAATGTATTCCTCCGGGGGCACCCCATATGGGAGGCCTTTGGGAAGCAGGCGTAAAAAGTTTTAAGACACTATTTTACAAATGCACTGCCACACGAAAATACACGTTCGAAGAGCTCTCCACGCTCTTGGCAAAAATAAAAGCGTGCCTTAACTCCAGGCCGCTCTCTCCTATGTGTGAGGATCCGACAGATTTGCTGGCTCTGACGCCTGGTCATTTCCTTGTCGGGGGACCCCTTATGTCCACGGTGGAACCCGAAGTAAAGGGGGAAACGAAGTCCATTCTTAATCGGTGGCAGCATTTGCTGCTGCAACGCCACAGCGTGAACACCTTTCCGACAGCGCTGGTCAAGTTGGAGACCGGGACGAAGACCTTCGAGACCGCACCCGCGGTGCACCCCCATGAGCTGCATCGACGCTTCGTTGGCGTCAGCCTTTACGCTTCCGATGACCAATGTTGGCGACGAGAAGGTCTGCACGACGACGATTCGCTCCAGGATCGACGCGAACACGAAGCTGGAAGTCGTGCTCAAGATCAAGCCCAGTGTGCGGATCCGCACACCTGTCGAGCGACACCGTGGTGTCCAAGTACCGGGACATCATGCTGGCTGATTACCAGTTCCATCGGCCTGCTACCGTCTCCATGGTCTTAAGAGCAGATGTTTATTCAAAGGTCATCCAATCCGGATTCCTGACCTTCGACGAGGGAATGCCGGTCGCTCAGAAAACTGTTTTTGGGTGGATCGTGTCCGGTGCCTGCAGCCTGCCGTAGGATGGCTTTGTTGCAACCCCAGTGATTGCAAGGGGGGCGGAATGTTCAAGTTACGGGGTTTTGACTGTCACCCGCTCTCCGCTCCCTCTTACGCTCTCCCGCTCTTCACCACAGAGTCTCCAAGGAGTCTCCGCTGCGCTTGGGAGAACCCAACTAATTAGAATAAGCGTCAGTGTAAAAACTAACCACGAGCAATAAAGATACGCCCGCGCATTTACAAAAGTCAAGTGTTCGCTTTTCTCCGAGTGTTCTATTTTCAACAAACATAATTAAGCGTAAAAATCCAATTTGCAATTTTATTCAAATCCCCACAAAAGAAATGATTAAATATAAATAAATAAATCGATCGCATCGATTCCTTTTTAAATAAACAAACATTTCTCGATATTGCGCATCCACTTAAGCCGAAATCAGAACCCAGCCACTATGCAGGCACATAGCCACGTAGCACATAAAAATTCTTTTTCATATGTATGCACAGCGCAGATCAAGTAAACAACCCACTAATCAGTACATCTAAATCAGTACATCCAACTGATTCAGTCTTAAGCTGATATTGAATCAATAAAAACGCAAAGCGGATTCATTCTGAGTTTTTATTTATTTCGGCGTTGATCTTAGTTCAAATACGGATCATTTATTCGACTCAAAATGGGGTATGGGTGCTAGAACCCATACAACACTGGTAAACGTCCACTGTCTCAAAGGTATCCTTCATAACCAAAAAACAAAATGCGATGTAAAAGACGTAGGTCAACAAGAAATCATAAAAAAAATTGAACCACATCATTATCTTCATCACTATTAACACCAGTGTCACATCGACGTGCAGAAAACCCTTCTCTATCAATCTATCGGCTATATATCTATCGGCTATATTAACTTTCAACAACTGCACGGTCAAGGTCAACAGCCTGACTTACGACGACACAGCGATGGAACTCGACTTAGAAACGGAACTCTCCGTAAAGTCATTTGTGCAGATGAAAATCAACAACACTTTCGAAGATATTAACCTGCACAAACTTCATCTACAGACCCTAGCAAGTCAAGACAACATCATTATAATTAAGACGTCAACCACGAACCACCTCTTCACGATCTACATACTGTCTGCATTTCCGATCATATGTGTAGTACTTCCCATGATGTTTAAAAGAAGAAGCACCACCATTATCACCCCGGTGGAACTTCCCTTAAATTACGTTCCGGCCATTCCATCTATGTGGCCGTCACTTCATTCCAGGAGGGGAGGCATTACCGATACCGCATTACAGAGTATATGCGATTCGGTACCACCAGCCAAGCCGCCGAGACACAAGCAAATAACGTTGGTCTTCTAATTAATTTGGAAATTTGGCAATTAACGTTGATTTTTTTGATAACTACGTGGGAAGTTGGCTCCTGAAAACTACCTGAAAATTCCCCTAAGTGCAGATTGGCATCTGGAGAACCTGTAATTGGCGCAGTCGTATTACGAACCGTGAGCTCGCAAGGACATTGACAGGATGAACATCGTATTAACTATAGTTTTGTAAGTAAATAATAAGTGATCTAAAGTGATGTGAAAGATGTTCTAAGAATAAGAAGAAAGAATAAAAAAAAATATAACAATAAATAATAATATTGAAGTTCTTACAAATGGGATAATGCTCTATACAAAATATAACAAATATAACATGGTACAAATTCCTAACAAATAAATGGAAAATGTAGGCAAAATGAAAACATAAAAAAAAAGAAGGATAAACAATAAGTACAGTTCATGCCAACTTAGCGTCAGGTCATACGCCCACATGTCGCTGAGAGATTGTTGCTTCCGAACAACAGGTTCGATGTGGTCTTCTGCCCTCAACAACGTGTTCGGTGTAGCATACGAACAGCTATGACGCCAACGGTTGGCACACAACCACTATAGCAGTCGCATCGACATGCTGGACGCGAATCGATTTTCTGTTTGAAGTTAAGTGACGTTTCGACACGCTGGACGCAACAAAAATCGGTTCGAAGAGGTCACTGAAGCATACGATGGGGTTGTTCTGATTGTCTTCTTCTGGTTGTTCTGGTTGTCTCAACCAGTTTGTGGGAACATGTATAATTACCAGCTACGTCACACTGTACAACATGGTACAGTGGTTCGAGAGCCAATAAGGCAAATAAAAAAATAAAAAAAACGAATGAAAGTTAAGAAAAAAGAGGAAAAGAAATTACATTTTATTAAACAAAAATTAAAAACAAACAAAGAATATGAAATTAAAAAAAAAATATGTATATATATCTTTGGAATATAAAACAAGTGACAAAAGTGAATCACATCTAACGCTGGACGCGAAATAGTTCATTGTGGAATAGGTCACTGAAGCTAGTCAAACAATGCGTTGACACGCTGGACGCCACGGAACTGTTTCGAATAGGTCACTGAAGCGTAATCGGATGAAGATTCTTCCCGCCCAACCGACCGAGGGGCGCTGCCGTGTATCGTACGGCTCGATTCGCGAGAAGATATAGACGCGATATAAAAAAGAGAACAGGAACGAGGAAATGAATATAATGTGGAATAACTATGTTAAATATTAGTGTTAGTAGGATCTAATTATGTAATAGAAAAGATAAAGTCGATTGCTTTAATAGCGGCAGAGAGTCAAGATTACAGATAATAGGATAAAGTATATTATAGTCAGAACATAAAACTCTGTAAGGGTCATGCAACTCATAGTTAGATCTACAATGATTTAAGATAAGGGGCATATAGTTTCTAGTGAATCTACTTGGAACCGAGAAGTTAAGCCGACTAATCAAGTCGGGACTCTCAACATCCCCACGAATAAGCTTACAAATAAAGACTGTTCCAAGCATAGTTCTACGGTTAGCTAGGGATGGTAAATTAATTAAAAGTAGTCTAATGGAATAAGGAGGTAATATATGGTTTGCATCCCAATTTAGGCGCCGCAAGGCAAAAAGTAAGACGTTTTTTTGGACCGATTCAATGCGGTCCGAGTGGACTGCGTATTGTGGACTCCAAACAGGTGATCCGTACTCGAGAATCGGACGGACTAACGAAATAAATAAGGTTTTAGTCAAGTAAGGGTCATCAAATTCCTTAGACCACTTTTTATTACTGTATTACGAAAGAAGTTAGCTCCAAGAGGTTAGTGGTTGTAGATCTACGTTTAATAAAACCGTGTTGACACGGTGATATGATTGATCTACAAAGGTGCTGCAAATGAGGAGTGATAACATTTTCGAAAAGTTTTGGGATAGCCGACAATTTAGAGATTCCTCTGTAATTGCTTGCATCCAGTTTGCTACCTTTTTTGTGAAGAGGAATCACAAAGGACTCCTTCCATATATGAGGGAATTGTGAAGATTCCAAAGATAAGGTAAACATTTTAAGTAGAGGCTTGCACAAGGCTTCCGCGCAGAATCTGAGCCCACAGCCAGGGATTCCATCGGGACCTGGCGAATAGACCGGTTTAACACGCTGAAGATCGTTAAGCAGTGAGCTTTCGTTTATAGTGGGGCAAAATATTAGATTCGACTTAGATACCGCATAAGAGTATGGCTGTTCGGAATGAGGTAAAGTTGAAATTATAAAACTGTTTCGGATCCTGTGCAAACTGGAACTTACAACGGTTTAAATAATTTTTGTAGCACTGAGCATTAAGCACGGTAAAGTTTAACCGAGCGCTTAAATATTTACAAAGGATGGACTGAGAACCGGTATTTTTAAATTTCATATAGAGTCTGGACTTTACATTTCTTAGGTGTGTCAACTCTTTATTAAACCAAGGAGGTTTAGAGATTGACGGATAGTACATCCGAACACAAGAGTCAAAAAATGATTTAATTGCGGTATAAAACATATTAATCGCATCCGCCATTATGTTGCAGGAGTAAAGATCGGACCAATTAAAGCCAGCTATAAAATTGTTTAGCCTCCGAAAATTTGCCTTGCGAAAAAAGGGAATTCGCTTTGTTGACTTCTCTGAATTTACTTTTAATACCGTACCTAAGTCGATTTCCACCTCGAAAGTAGGATGATATTGATCTTCAGGTTGAGTAAGAGGTGCTACCCTGGACAGAAACACACTTTCAGGACTTGTTACAAAACATAGATCCAAAAGTCGACCAAGAGAATTTGGAATATAATTAACTTGCGACAGCGATAAGTCGAGCAAGCCGTCAACAAAGTCATGTTGTGCTAAAGGGAGAAAGATATTCAATTGTTTTTCTGGGGACCACATTGTGCCAGGTATATTAAAATCACCTAGAACTACCAATTGGTCCCTGTCAGAAAGTTTATTCAAGATGGACTGGATAGCGGACAGATGATTCTGATATTCTGGGAATTCAGAAGATGGCGGAATATAGGAGCACGTAATATAAACTGATCTGTCGGAAAAAGACAGCTTTACACATACGAATTCCGAGTTACGGGTATCGTCCAAAAGTAACTCCTCCGACGCGAGGGTAGATCTAACAGCAATTAAGACTCCACCTCCCCGTCTGGAGGGACGGTCAAACCTATATATAGTGTACATACCTGGGAAGACTTCGGAGTTAAGTATCTCCTGCTTTAACCAAGTCTCTGTGAGCACTATAATATGGGATGCAAATGAAAGACTATCACAATACAATTTGATTAATTTGCTACGCAAGCCTCTAACATTTTGATAGGAGATAGTAAGTTTTGTAGTTAGTTTTTTGAAGAGGAAGAAGATGAAGAGGCGGATGGTGCAGTGGTCTGGCCACGTGAGGGAAGTTCAATTCCCACGGGCACCTTTTTTCTTATTTTTGACCTTAGCTTCAAACTCTTTTACCACCATAATATCCGGCCAAAAATCACCCGAACATATGGTCGAAAAGAGCTCGTTTGGGACAGTTATCTTGAAAGATGATATGTCCCTAGCGTAAGAGAAGTTAAATTTTTCCACTTTTATATGATCGGCTTTTGTTTTGTCTTGTATATAGGACAATACATCCGATGATGTTTGATCAGGGGAAAGCCGAGAAACAAAAATTTGTTTCTTTAGTGGAACCACCGCGAGGGGTTTTGGCCCTGCAGATTGTATTTCTGAAGCGCCAACTTGTGCCGGTAGTCCGGACTCAATGTTCCCTTGTGGTGGTAAACTAATCGAGACAGGTGGAATCACTGGTTGAGAAACCAGTGCAGACAATTCGGAATTTTTAGCAATCACAGGGTGGGGTCCATCCACAGCTGATTGATCGGATTTCTCCGAATCTTTTTTAGCTGCCGATCCTAGCACCATATGTGCTAGTTGTGGAGTCCTGTTGATTATTTGCCCGTGGTTGCGGGGCCTTAGGCAGCCTACCACCAGCGGCTTTTTTGTGCTTTGGAGATTCATCTAATAGCTTAAGGCCATTAAACTGTGAATTAAGCGCGGAAAGAAGATCATCGGCTCGACAAAAACTATCTCTAGCTACGCCAAAACTGTTGATCAGTTCTTTCAAGCCACCTTTAGTTTGGCGCATAAACGATTTCATCTCGTTCGCAACCACAAGGCAAGCATCACAACAGTAATTTAGATTTTTACCCTTGTCCTTTACCTCATCACTTGTACGGCCATTAAAACCAGCGCACTTAGTATGCACCATTCTATCACATAGCCAACAAGTAATTTTTGGCTGCTCAGGTTTTATAACCTGGCAACAATTTTTATAAAAGCAGACAACATTTACGGTTTCCATGTTTAACTGAAATCAGACCACTGTGCGTGCACGAAAACACAATACCAAAACTTTCAAGCGAGCTGTTAAAAGAACCGCACGATAGATTTTGTGTGGGAGAGCGAAAGAGAGAGAGAGAGTGAGAGCGAAAAGTGCAGTTTATGTGCATGCAATAAACAACACCAAACACCACTGCGAACAACGCACAAAAAGGGAGAGTAAACAAAACAAAGAGACGAAAAATGCAAACTACTTTGTATATTTGTTTAAACTACTGCACAAATCACAAAAGAATCACTCGCGAAGCGAAGGGATCTTTAATAATTATGTTTAAATATATGATAATGAAAGAAAATTATTTAAAAACCACGGGTGGTTTGACAAACACAAAATAAAAACCGGGGACCAAAAAAAAAAAACACGACAGTTCGCTTTGAAAGCTTGAAGACGATTTGATCAAACCCTAAAAATTTTAACTAAACAAATACCAACAACTAGAGATAGCCTCAATGTAGTCAAATCAATGAGAAACTTTTTGTCAGCCTTTGGAATTCCGAAAAAACTAATTTGCGATCAAGGTTCGGAATTTGCTAAGAAGCTATTCAAAGATTTTTGCGCACAATACAACATCATATTTCACGTTACTTCATTCCAACAATCGTCGAGTAACTCTCCAGTGGAACGACTTCATTCGTCCCTAACAGAGATTTACAGAATAATATTAGAGAAGAGAAAGACAGAATAGCTCTCATGCGATCATAAATACATATTTTTTGAAACTCTGACAACATATAACAACTCAATCCACTCGACGACAAAGTACACCCCCTTTGAAATATTTCACGGAAGACCCCATCTATTTAGTCAGGAAGTTAATCCAAATAACGAACACGATTATCTCCAAAAGCTTAATGAATTTCGTAATATCATATACCCCAACATAAAAGAAAGTATGGAGAACAAAATGATAGACAGAATAACAAAAAGCATTGAAAGTAGAAACCCACCAAAAACTCTCGAAGAAGGAAATACAGTGTTTAGAAAAGAAAATTGGGCTTATGGCCCACCCGAACCGACTAGCAACTATCCTAGCTGATCCCATCTCCCTCCGAAGACTGAAGAGGGTACACCCCAGCGATCTCCTTACCCGGAGGATAACATAACATATTTCATTTTCTTTTGTACTTTATAATTAAGATACCACTTGGTCTCATTTATCTTTATCACACATTAGGTTAAGTTCAGAGGAATTACTGAACGATTCCTTTTGAAATCATAATAAATAGAATTAGAGAGTTCAAAAAAAAAAAAAAAAGACAAACTGACACCCCGATTCACCAAACATACAGTTAAGGAAGATAAAGGCCTAACCTTTATATCACACAAAAACCAAAAAAATTCACAAATCAAAAATTAAGAAAAGAACAAAATAGTAATCATATTTTACAGATTTTGTGCGTAACTGCACAAGTTATCAAAATTTAAACGCTGGAGGAGTATGACACAATCGAAAAATAAATCTGGGAGATGCTAGGGTCATCCATCATATAAACATTTACTTCATAAGATTAATACAAAAACCTTCTTAAAAACACTTAAAATTTTTAAACAGCAGTAGATAGCCTAGAGAAAGTAAGATTTTCAGGCGAAATTATAGATGGCTTAAGAGCTAAAGTAGACCAGTTAAGAACAAAGATAAATGCCTTATTACCTAAAAGAAGAGAAAAGAGAGGATTAGTAAACGGTCTTGGTAGCATTATAAAAGTTGTAACTGGAAATTTGGACGCAAATGACGCCCAATCTATTGAAAATAAGTTTAACGTTGTTAAAGAAAACGAAAATAAAATAACAAAAAAAGTTAACAAGCAAACAATATTTAACAAAGAAGCTATCCTAAGATTTGAAAACATAACAAAACACATTAATCAAGAACAAGTAATAATTAACGATTTTATTACGAACTATAATAACAATATATATGTTGGGATGCTGGGGGTTGCTGGTCCTGGAATTTTCGAAGGATGCTGGAAATAGAACACTCGGAGAAAAGCGAACACTTGACTTTTGTAAATGCGGGGGCGCGACCGGGCGTATCTTTATTGCTCGTGGTTAGTTTTTACACTGACGCGCACTCAAGCGCAGCGGAATCTCCTTGGAGACTCTGTGGTGAAGAGCGGGAGAGCGTAAGAGGGAGCGGAGAGCGGGTGACAGTCCAAACCCCGTAACTTGAACATTCCGCCCCCCTTGCAATCACTGGGGTTGCAACAAAGCCATCCTACGGCAGGCTGCAGGCACCGGACACGATCCACCCAAAAACAGTTTTCTGAGCGACCAGCATTTCCTCGTCGAAGGTCAGGAATCCGGAATCGATGACCTTTGAATAAACATCTGTTCCTAAGACCATGGAGACGGTAGCAAGCCGATGGAACTGGTCACCAGCCAGCATGATGTCCCGGTACTTGGACACCACGGTGTCGCTCAATGCCCGGACAGGTGTGCGGATCAGCACACTGGGCTTGATCTTGAGCACGACTTCCAGCTTCGTGTTCGCGTCGATCCTGGAGCGAATCGTCGTCGTGCAGACCTTCTCGTCGCCAACATTGGTCATCGGAAGCGTAAAGGCTGACGCCAACGAAGCGTCGATGCAGCTCATGGGGGTGCACGGATCGATAAGTGCTGCGGTCTCGAAGGTCTTCGTCCCGGTCTCCAACTTGACCAGCTCTGTCGGAAGGATGTTCACGCTGTGGCGTTTAGGAACCTTGCGCACTTCAGAAGAGGATGGATACCGCGGCAGACTCGGCATCGGTAGGATTGAATACCTCGGGTACGTCTGCTCTCCAAGGCACGAGCACTGCGTGCGTTTTGTTGACGAGGGGCCATGCTGCGCGTAGTTGAATGTTGAAAGGAGATCGAAACGAAATGAAATGCTGCCACCGATTAAGAATGGACTTCGTTTCCCCCTTTACTTCGGGTTCCACCGTGGACATAAGGATCCCCCGACAAGGAAATAACCTGGCGTCAGAGCCAGCAAATCTGTCGGATCCTCAGACATAGGAGAGAGCGGCCTGGAGTTAAGGCACGCTTTTATTTTTGCCAAGAGCGTGGAGAGCTCTTCGAACGTGTATTTTCGTGTGGCAGTGCATTTGTAAAATAGCGTCTTAAAACTTTTTACGCCTGCTTCCCAAAGGCCTCCCATATGGGGTGCCCCCGGAGGAATACATTGCCATTGCATCTCTTGATGAATATAGGCATTCGTCACCGACTCTTTTACGGCTTAAAGGAAATCGCGGAAAAGCAGGGTGGCAGCGCCAACAAAGGTTTTGCCATTGTCTGACTGGACTTGACGTGGACACCCTCTTCTGGATACAAAACGAGAGAAAGCGGCAAGAAACTTTTCGGTCGTTAAGTCAGATTTAGGCTCTAAGTGGATGACATTGGTGGAGAAACAAACAAACACTAACACATACCCCATTGTAATAAGCTCTTCCCGTATAGTTCTTTATATCGAACGTACCGGCGTAATCCATGCCAGTATACGTGAATGGTCGGGAGAACGATGCTCTTTCTTTGGGCAGGACACCCATCAGTTGGCTTTGCATCCGCTTTTTGTGGATCACACATACTGTGCACGAATTTACTACTGCCTTCATCAGGTTCTTAATTCTCGGAATCCAGTATTTCGACCGGATGAGGCGCACCATTAACTGGTTACCACCATGAAGAGTTATGCGATGAGTGAAATTCGCAAGGTGGCGAGAAAGCAGGCAGTTATACGGAAGAATCACTGGATGGCGTTCATTGTATTGAAGGCTTTCGGAAGCCGGCACACGGCCGCATGCCCTGATCAGTCCTTGCGGATCTAGAAACGGGCACTGGACGCTTTTCGCTTAGGCATTGATATTCCACAGGGAATTCTCTGCGCTGAGTGTTCGAAATTAGGAACCGCTCGGCGGCGGCTATTTCAGTGGCCAGTAAATGCACATCAGATGGAGATGTCTGCTTCCTGCACCGCTGAATGAAGCGATGAACATAAGCAAGGACCCGTAGAGCTTTCTCTACGTGCCAACAACTCTTCAGAAGGAGCTTTTGCGAGATGGACTTTTAGAGCACGCTTCTCCAGGTCGGTCACCGGAGCGTTGTCGACCTGAGTTGGCCATTGGTTGCGTAGATTTTGCAACCAAGTCGGTCCGTGCCACCATAACTGGCTATCGGCTAGATCTTGGAGGGAAACTCCTCTACTTGCCAGGTGTGCTGGATTATGCTTAGATTGAACATGAGACCAATTCTCTGTTTTTGTGGCCTGGGCGATCTTCGTCACCCTATTGGCTACAAATGTGGTCCACTGGCACGCTGGCTTGCTTAACCATGCAAGCACTATCGTGGAGTCCGTCCAACAGTAAAGTTCGGAGTTAATCGTAGGCATCTGCGGAATGATGGCTGCAGCCATTTCGGAAAGCAATAACGCTCCGCACAGCTCCAGTCTTGGGAGCGAAACCGTTTTGACTGGTGCTACCCGGGTTTTCGCGGTTAGGAGTTGCACCATAATGTTGCTGCCCACTTCTACGCGGACATATATTGCCGCCCCATAAGCCTTTTGCCATGCATCGCAAAAGCCATGATGCTCGACCTTGAAATCTGGACGAAACGATAGCGTGGAATGCGTATCTGCTCTAAAACCGAATAACTTTGGAGAAAATTAAGCCATCGCTGAAAAAGCTCATTTGGAATGTTTTCGTCCCACCCAAGCTCCTGCAGCCAAATCTCCTGCATGAAAATTTTAGCTCGAACGATAAACGGCGCTAACCAGCCTGCAGGGTCGAACAATTTGGCAATTTGGGACAGGACTTGGCGTTTTATAAAGAAGGTTTCGATAGCCAACTCTGGCGGGACGAAGAAGAATTCGTCGGAGGTTGCCTTCCAGCGAATACCGAGGGTTTTGGCAGTACTTTCTGCATCGATCTCGAGAAAATCAGTATTAAAAAGATGGTTGCTCTGAATGGCCGCTAAAACTTCCTTTTGGTTGGAGGTCCATTTCCTCAATGGAAATCCGGCGGAATTCAGAGCATCTCGGAGCTCTTGCACCATGAGCTGAGCTTCTTCCGTGGAGTCCGCTCCGGCTAGAACATCAACTACATACATGAAATTTCGAATGACATTGCTAGCTTTTGGATGGCTGAGTTCTACGTCAGCTGCTAGCTGCTGCAGTACTCGGATGGCCAGGAAAGGCGCGCAATTGACTCCAAAGGTTACTGTTTTCAATTCGAAATCTCTGATTTCCCCTCTATTGTTACGGAAAAGTATTCGCTGGATTGGAGTGTGTTTCGGATCTACCCAGATCTGCCGATACATTTTTTCGATATCGGCGCTGAACACGTATCGGAAATAGCGCCACTTCAGAATTTGAATGGTCAAATCGGACTATAAGACAGGGCCAGCATGAAGGATATCATTTAAACTGGTACCATTCGATGAAGGGCTGGAGGCATTGAATACTACACGGAGTTTAGTAGTTACGCTTTTCGGTTTTAAGACGGCGTGATGTGGCTGCTCATTTCTTAAGAACCGAGCCAACGCAAAGGACCTAGAATGCCCTAGCCCGGAACCGATATGTTCTGGGTCGCGAAAAGGCAGAGTAAGCAGAGTAAAAGCAGTCGTTTCTCGTGGTCGTTTGAAGGAAATTCTTCTCGCACATGGAATCGGATTCTTTTACCAACTTTGTTGGTATATTCCCCACCTCCCAAAATTTTGTGAGTAGTTTGTCCAGTGAATTATCGTACGCGTGGGAAATCTGTGTCGAAAAAGAGGAAATTCTGCTTTGGGCAGAGGCTGACACTGGCCCAGTAAGTACCCAGCCGAAAATGGTCTCTTTCCCCAAGAGATAGCCACAGATGTTGGTTTTTGCTCCACTCAGAAGCACCGAAGGCAGAATGTCGGCTCCGATAAGGACATATATTTGTACGCTCTCATAGAATCTTGGATCCGCCAGTGGAAAATCGGGAAGATCCCGAAGGAAATTTTGCGGAACTGGGTAGGAAGGCAGATTTCCGGCTAGTTGAGGGAGGACATAGGCCGTCGTCTCCAACTGCAACGCGGGCCTAGTCGGAGATCGGATGGTGAAACTGCAGAGCTTCTTGGACTGAGCAGCTACTGTTTGGTTTAGCCCGAGACTTGGGGTTGAACCACCTGGAATGGCAATCTACCATAATTAGATTGAACAGTCGCTCAGTTATGAATGTCGCCTCTGATCCGGAGTCGATCAGGGCGCGTGCCTTAAAGTTAGTGCCAAGATGGGAAATATTGATTATGGCAGTGCCAAAAAGGATAGCTCTTGAGCCCGTGGAGAAATAATTTTGAACACAGGCTTGCTCATTTGGAACGAAATTGGCCTGATTAGCGGAAATTGGCCTTGCAGGATTTGAAGGGCTTGAATTGCTGGAAGAGAGGTTGTTTCGGTGCAACAACGTGTGATGCCGGCCACGACAAGTAAAACAATTGTGCGTGCTTTTACACTCACGAAGCTGATGTCCCTTTGCAAAGCAGTTTAAGCATAACTGCTTCCGTTTAATGTAGGCTGACCGGTCGTCAACCGACATTTGGAGAAAACGAGGACATAGACGGACAGGATGGTTTTCTTTGTTGCACAAGTCGCAACTTTTCGATTTTGGAGCCACTTTCGTCTCATAGGAATTTAGTTTACTAGAGGGCCCACTTGAGTTCATCGCTCACATCATCGATGGCCTCTAGGGTTCGATGACGTTCTGTAAGAAAGGTGTTCAGCTCTCCCCATGTCGGGATGTCGGCTTTCTTATGTAGCGACTGCTCCCATAAGGAGAAAGTTATCTTCGGGAGCTTGGATGAACACAGATATACCAGCAGGCAGTCCCAGTTCTTCCCAGTTGATGCCTGACAGTTCTAAGGCAGTCAAGCAACCTTGAACAGTACTTTGCAGTACCTTCAAGGCCGCCCCAGATTCCTGTGGTATCGACTGCACATTAAACAGTATTTTCAATTGACCCTCGTTGGTGAGAGGCGAAATCGAAACTATGGAAAGCGCGTCGCCACTTGTTTTGGCATTTAAATGGAATAACTTTTCAACCGGAGTCAGCCGTGGATTATTGATATAAATGGCTGTGAAAAGATCCCGGAAAGTCGGCCAGGGAAGATAGTCGCCTGCGAAAACTTCTGTATCGCATGGAGGAAACCGACAGCCAGAGGAAATGTAGGCCTGGGGCGCAGCGTTCGCGGCTGGGATGGACTGAGACGTGCCCTGCTCGATTTTATCAACGAGCTGGGCAACACACCTTTCATAGACTGAATAGCAATAACTGTATTTAGCCCTGAGAATAGGCATGTTGCTTGCTGCCGCTTCGCCTGCCGACACAAGGCACTCTGAGCAGAGGTCGAATTCCTTTTCAACCTTGTCCCGTAGGGTTCGAACTTGGTCGCGACGGACGCTAAGCATCGTGACGGTTGGAGCTGCGGATTCCGGAGTGTTGATCTGAGCTTCAAATTCGCTTAAGCGGTCAAAAACCGAAATGAATTTGGCTAGCGCTAGATCGGAAGCAGCCGTACAGCTGTGCGCTGTACTGTGGCTTTGGATGGAGTAGCACAGTCGTCGGAATTCTGCGCAGGCGTTTTCACCGAAATGCTTGGGATTCTTGGACTCTTGGGCCCTTGTGGTGAAAAAATAGACCTGACAATTTCTTCTTATCGTCCCCGATGGGCATAATCGAAGAAATACGAAATGGAAGGGAAGCGGTTTTGGAGCCCGGTCACACTTTTGAAAAAGTAGACAGATTCCTCAGACTGCACTTAATAAATTTAAGCTTTCCGCCGTGATCGGTATAAAGCAGCGGAAAAAGACCGTATAGGATGTAATGGGTGAAAAAGTGGTGTAAAATTTACGAAGCGGAAACGCCGTAGTTTAGACTAATTGGACAGGTGACTCGGAGTGAAAAGCGAATTCTATAAGTGACCTGTGATTTATGGTAATTAGGTCCACCTTATTTACGGTTGGAACACTTGGAATGTGGAACACGGTGAAATAAAATGTTTATTAGAACGAAGAAAATTTTATTTTTTTGTTTACAACTGAACACGGAGAAAATGGAATGGTGGAATTGGAGTCTTTTCTCCGCGTTGTACGTACTTCTAAAACAAACACAAATTAATATCCAAGCAATACAGGAAAAAATATTTGTCGGGTGAACGACTTGTATTTGGCGGTCGTATTATTTATTCATGGATGATTTTTTGAAAATTTAAAAAAAAAATTTAAAAAATAATTTAATAAATATTGAAAAAGTTATTTGTTAAAAAAAAAAATAGAAAGAAAACGCTTTTAATTTGGTGCTCGGAAATTAATTTGGAAATTTACGGAAAGAAATTGATGGAAAACAAAACGCCTTTTCCGCGTCGGCACTTGGAATAAATTTTATTTGTGGTTTGGATTTGCCGACGGGAAACAATTTAAACTTTGGTATATGTTTAAAAGGAATGCAGATAATATGCGCAGTGTATTTGGACAAAGAATTTGGCTTGCGTTAGACACAGTGAAACGAGAACAGAATTTTTGCCACTTTTGACAGAGCTTTGGACTTAGAAATTTTCACTGAACTTGGCACAAATTATTTTCACTTTTTCACATTTGGAATTTTGCACTTTTCGGACTGGATGAATATTTAAATATATTCGGAAATTTGGACTTAGAAATTTTCACGAATGAGGGTGAAAGGAGAACGGTGGGTAATATGCCGGCGCTCGTGAGAATGGATAAGTACTTTTCTTTAATTGCCTTTTGTCGGAGAAATCCGTTAGATTTGACAATAAATCTTACAGCAAATTGAACGAAATTGGCCGGTTGTATGTTTATTTGGCGTGGTTAGTTTTGACACTGCCGCTTATTCTAATTCGTTAAGCTCTCCCAAGCGCAGCGGAGACTCCTTGGAGACTCTGTGGTGAAGAGCGGAAGAGCGTAAGAGGGAGCGGAGAGCGTAAGAGGGAGCGGAGAGCGGATTTAATTAATAATCCAAACCTCGTAACTTGAACATGTAGCAATGTATGTATGTATGTATATGTCGGCGCATACTTTTGTAAGCTGGTGGATGTGCTAGAATATTTCACAAGAATAATAATTCCATAAGTTACGGGAAAATCATTGGTATGTCATCATATTGTATTATGTGTTAGAATATTCCAGAAGTACAGTAATTTCAACATTTCGTGGAAATCATTGACTGCTTTACCCCCTCCTAAGTCGGTCCCTGCTTTGCGACAATTTATAGGATTAGCGTCTTACTTTCGATAATTTATGCAAGGATTTTCTTGTTTTATGAAGCCGTTATATCTTTTGACTTCAGAAAGGAATGAATTTATTTGGAAGCCAGAGCATGAAGAAATAAGACAAAAGGTTATTTCTATTCTTACCCAGAAGCCAGTTTTAGTAATTTTTGATCCGCAGCATCCCATCGAGTTGCATACAGATGCAAGTTCTTGTGGATACGGTGCCATCTTATTACACAAAATTAACAACAAGTCTCATGTCTTTGAATATTTTAGTAAGGCAGCTTCTCCGGCTGAGTCACGTTACCACTCATATGAACTGGAGACTCTTGCTGTTGTTTTAGCAATGAAACATTTTCGCCATTATTTACTGGATAGAAACTTTGTTGTCTTTACTGACTGTAACTCTCTTAAGGCCTCAAGGACAAAACAAGACCTATCTCCTAGAGTACAGAGATGGTGGTCTTATTTACAATCATTTACATTTGATTTACAATATAGGGAAGGCATGTTTACTTCTTTTCAAGAAATGTGCCTTCAGCTGATTTGAGTATTACAACTCCCAAAGTTCTTGAAAAACGAATTAATTTGGCTGAAATATCAAGTAATTGTCTTTTGGCTGAACAGCGTCAAGATTTCGAAATAGTAAATATTGTAAATAAATTGAAAGACAATTCCCTGGCTGAGGACGTTGCAAAAACTTATGAGTTAAGAGGAGGAATATTATATCGAAAAATTCAGCGAAATGGTAGAACTCGATCGTTATCAATTGTTCTCAAGGTTTTTAGATGGTCTGTTATAAACCAAATTCATGAGTCAATCATGCACTTGGGATGGGAGAAGACGTTAGACAAGGCCTATGACTATTACTGGTTCGATAACATGTCTAAATATATTTGAAAATTCGTTGAAAACTGCATTACGTGTAAAATGTAAAAGACCTCCCCGGGCAAAATTCAAGCTAGCCTTCATCCAATACGAAAATTAAATATCCCTTGGCACACTGTTCACATCGACATAACTGGAAAGTTAAGCGGCAAGTCTGATCAGAAAGAGTATATCATCGTTCAAGTAGATGCCTTTACTAAATTTGTTTATTTAACTCACACGCATAAAATTTAAGCAGAGAATTGAGTAAGTGCAGTGACGTCGGCTATATCTCTGTTTGGAGTACCAAATCGCATTATTGCAGATCAGGGTAGGTGTTTTGCCAGTAGATTTAGTGATTTCTGTGAGCAACAGAAAATAAATTTGCACTTGATTGCGACTGGGGCAAGCAGAGCAAATGGTCAAGTAGAACGCATTATGAGCACCTTAAAAAACTTACTAACCGCAGTCGAGACTAGCAGTCGCTCTTGGCAAGACGCATTAGGTGAGCTTCAGTTAGCATTAAACTGTACGGTTAGTCGAGTGACTAACTAACTAGCGAAATTGTTGAAGCTGTTGAAAGAGACAGTAGCGAAATTGTTGTAGCTGTTGAAAGAGACAGTAGCGAAATTGTTGAAGCTGTTGAAAGAGACAGTAGCGAAATTATTGAAGCTGTTGAAAGAGACAGTATGGATGCCTGAAGGGCTTATAATGAAATTTTTAAGTATAATGTAAGCACAAGTGCAAGGCAAATGTCTTGATCATGGCGTGTTGCGCATTACATATGAATAAGAAGAAAATGAATTATGTTAAAGAAAAGAAATTTTTAGTGGAAATTTAAATTTGGAAATTTGATTTGTCAATTGGCTAATATTTTTTTAAAATGATGTAAAAATAGTTTTACAATAAAATTATAGAGAACGAATCATTTTGGTAATATTTCACGAGGACGTGTAAAGGTCAGGATGACCGTGTCGGCGCATACTTTTGTAAGCTGGTGGATATGCTAGTATATTTCACAAGAATAATAATTCCATCAGTTCGGGGAAATCATTGGTATGTCATCATATTGTATTATGTGTTAGAATATTCCAGAAGTACAGTAATTTCATCATTTCGGGGAAATCATTGGTATTTCATCATATTACATTATTGCATACTGCGTTGCTATTGGTCGGCTGTATTTTTGTAGCTTTGGCATCTCCCGTTACAGCGCGGCGGCAGCGTGTGGTCGCTGTCGCCGAGTGTGGTTCGAAGGTTAGCACGGAGAAGAAGTGAGTGACACAAATGAATTGTGTGTAGACCTTCGGTGCGTTCGAAACTAGCTGCGCGAAATGGAGAATAATAATTGTGCTCCAACATATATATATAATGCTAGCTCGCTTAAACACAGCCACTATCACCGAAATCACCACTCATATTTATATTTATTTATAAACGGGATAAGTGCATTAATTAATGCATGCAAATTAACACGATCACGCCGGGGTCACCAATGTTTAGCTTTGAGCTTTTTCTAAAGCTGTTGCGAATAATAAAAAGCCGAAGAAAGTTTGTTTATATTACGACACTGTTTATTTTGCAAATTGTTTACGGCAGCTAGGGCCGACAAAGAGCTATATCGAATGCACAAGCTAAGTCTTTTCCGAAACACGAAGAAGTGGCAATTGGCGGGACAGACAGCCGAAATGCAGCGCCCAAGCTTAACGTAGGTAGATAACAAAAAGAACAAGGAATGAGCGCCGTACAAATAAATGCGTGCGAGAACAGCGGTTTGCAGCGGTGGGCATCGCAAATGCTACCACTGACTATTTCTGCTTACAATATTAAAGAATATGAGATTAGTCTACTGCACAGTTTTTGCGGCTGCATGACCCAACACTAACTTTCTTGGTCACATAGTTACCCCTGATGGTATTAAACCAAATCCTATTAAAGGTAAAGCCATAGTTTCATACCCAATTCCGACAAAAGTAAAAGAGATAAGAGCTTTCCGTGGATTAACAGGTTATTATCGCAAATTTATTCCAAATTAAGCAGACATAGCAAAACCCATGACCAGCTGCTTAAAAAAAGGAGCAAAGATAGATACACAAAAACTTGAGTACATAGAGGCATTCGAAAAACTTAAGGCTTTGATAATTCATGACTCAATTTTACAATTACCTGATTTAGATAAGAAATTTGTTTTAACCACGGATGCAAGTAACTTGGCCCTCGGGTCTTTCCTTTCTCAAAACGGTCATCCTATATCTTTTATTAGTAGTACACTTAACGATCACGAATTAAATTACAGTGCTATCGAAAAAGAATTACTCGCCATAGTTTGGGCCACAAAAACTTTTCGACATTATTTACTAGGGCGACAATTTCTCATTGCCAGTGACCATTAACCTCTTAGATGGCTTCATAACTTAAAGGAACCGAATGATAAGTTAGAAAGATGGAGAGTTAGATTAAGCGAATACAAATTTAAAATAGATTATATTAAAGGGAAAGAAAATTCAGTTGCCGATGCATTATCAAGAATTAAAGTTGAAGAAAATCAACATAGTGCAGAAGAAGACAATAGCAACCTTCATTTAACAGAAAAACCAATAAATTATTTCAAAAAACAAATAATCTTTATTAAATCCGATAAAAATAAAGTAAAGCATTCAAAAATATTCGGTAACTCCATTACCACAATTCAATATGATGTAATGACACTTGAAAAGGCCAAACAAATTTTACTCGATCACTTTATCCATAGAAACATTACCATTTATATTGAGAGCGATGTAGATTTTGAAATTATTCAAAGAGCACACATAGAAATTGTTAATACCACCTACACAAAAGTAATTCGCAGTCTTTTCCTATTAAAGAACGTTGGTTCATACGCCGAATTCAAAGAAATCATACTTGAATCACATGAAAAACTTTTACACCCTGGTATACAGAAAATGACAAAATTATTTAAAGAAAATCACTTCTTTCCAAATAGCCAACTTAATTCAGAATATAATAAACGAATGCAACATATGCAATTTGGCCAAAACACAACATAGAAACACCAAAAATGCACCCAACCCGGAACATTGCCGAGAAAAATGTGTAGTAGATATTTATTCATTTGAGGGAAAACATTACATCAGTTACATTGATATTTATTCTAAATTCGCTACACTTGAGCAAATTAAAACTAAGGATTGGATAGAATGCAGAAACGCATTAATGCGCATTTTTAATCAACTAGGTAAACCCAAATTACTAAAGGCAGACAGAGACGGAGCTTTCTCCAGTTTAGATTTGAAGCGATGGCTTGAAGAAGAAGAAGTCGAAATATAGCTCATTACAGCAAAAAACGGGGTAACAGACGTCGAAAGATTACACAAAACAATAAATGAAAAAATTCGTATAATCAATTCATCTGATGATGAAGAAGTAAAATTAAGCAAGATAGAAACAATCCTCTACACATACAACCATAAAATTAAAAATGACACTACTGGACAGACACCTGCTCAAATTTTCTTATACGCTAGGCATCCAATATAAGACACTCAAAAAATTAAAGAGAAGAAAATAGACATAAATGAAGACAGACAGGAATTTAATATTGACACTAATTACAGAAAAGTTCTACTACAGAAAGGCAAATTAGAAAACCCATTTAAACCAACCAAAAATGTAGAAAAGACAGACCCTGACCATTACAAAATCACTAATAGAAATAGAGATACGCACTACTACAAAACACAATTCAAAAAACAAAGGAAAAATAATAAAATCTCAATTTCACAGGCACCTGGTACCCGATAACACTATTGTTTATACTGATCACAGCTGTTCATGGACAACAAATTCAAATTAATAATATTGACACCAACCACGGATATCTCCTTTTTCTGAAAAGCCAGTCCAGATACCATCCTCTTTTGAACATCATTCCTTAAAAATCAATTTAACTGAAATAGACATCGTGGTTGACTATTTTGAGCAAAGACTACGAACCGATTACCATGCACCCCAGATCAAATTTTTATACAATAAAATAAAAAGAGAACTAGCCGGAAGTTTGTTTCCATAGAAACAAACGGGGTCTTATTAACATTGTGGGTTCAGGTTTTAAATACCTATTTGGAACACTAGATGAAAATGATCGGTCGATATACAGAAAAAACTTGAAATCAACGCCCATAACTCACTATACTTACATGAACTCATACAGAATTATGAAAATAACCACACCATCATTGACAGTCTTTTGTTTGAACTTATGCAGTTTACGGAATACGTAGAAGATTTGGAAATGGCTATGCAGCTTTCCAGACTTGGACTGTTTAACCCCAAATTACTAAACTACGACAAACTTGAAAATGTGAACAGCCAAAACATTTTAAACATTAAAACATCCACTTGGATTAACACAATGATAACCAAGTATTAATCATATCCCACATACCAATTTACCTTTCACTAATAAACACAATTAAAATAATCCCTTACCCAGACTCCAACGGCTATCAGATAGATTACCCAGACACACAATTATATTTGGAAAAAGAAAATAAAGTTTATAATACCGAAAATAAAGAAGTAAAAAATGAATGTGTCACCAATATTATTAAACACTTAAATCCAATTTGTAATTTTAAGCCAGTACACACGAACGAAATAATAAAATACATAGAACCAAACACAATTGTAACCTGGAACTTAACCCAAACAATTCTTAACCAAAATTGCCAAAATTCAATTAATAATATAAAAAAAGAAGGAAACAAAATGATAAGAGTAACGCAATGTAAAATAGAAATCAATAGTATAATTTTAAGTGAAGATCTGTTAAAACCAGAAATAGATTTGACACCACTATACACACCACTTAATAAAAATAAAAATTGTTAAACACAACGACATTGTTGAGATGATTTCAGAAAACAATATTACACTTTACATACGAATGATCATTGTAATAATTACACTAATTTAGTTGTACTTATATTTAAGATATTTATCATTTAAACCATTTATGATGCTGTATGCAAAACTTAAAATAAGAAAAAAACAAAATCAAAACACACCACAACAAACAGAAATAGAAGAAACTCCATTTCCCACACTATATCCATCAATCCCAGCCCAAGTATAGGCTTCTCTTTAAGGGAAGGGGAGTGACGTATTTGGGTGGTCCAAACCAGCCACTTCTATTATTTCAAAGAAAACAGTAATGCACTCTAGTATTTTTCCATAATGTATCCCAGCTGCGCAGCATTCGTTTATCTTTGGCAGCGCAGCCGTTCTTGTAAACATCCTAAAGCCTGACCTAAGCAGATTTGACTGCCCTCTTTCAACACTTCCTAATCTTAAGAACCCAAGAGCGAAGCTCTCCCGAAATAAAAACGATTGTTCAAATACTGAGGCTTCTCCTCAATCCAATTTGCATTTGATTTTTAGTCTTAAGCTGAGATCCAAAGAATAAAGTCGTGAAACTATTTCTCCTAAAAACTTTTTTTTATTTCTTGGCGTTGTCCTTAGTCAACTGGCGGGACATTAGTTCGACACAAAAATAAAACAACAATTTTACTATATATGTATGTCAAAAGAGTTGATCGAAAATGCTATGTGCGCACAGTATGTATGTATGTGTCGGAGCACAATTATTATTTTCCATTTCACGCAGAGAGTTTCGAAGGCACCGAAGGTTACACACAATTAATTTGTGTCACTCACTTCTTCTCCGTGCTAACCTTCGAACCACACTCGGTGACAGCGACCACACGCTGCCGCCGCGCTGAAACGGGAGATGCTAAAGCTACAAAAATACAGCCGACCAATAGCAACGCAGTATGCAATAATGCAATATGATGAAATACCAATGATTTCCCCAAAATGATGAAATTACTATTCTTCTGGAATATTCTAACACATAATGCAATATGATGAAATACCATTGATTTCCCAAAATGATAGAATTACTATTCTTGTGCAATATTCTAGCACATACACTAGCTTATACGCCGACACGGCCATCCTGACCTTTACACGTCCTCGTGAAATATTACCAAAATGATTCGTTCTCTATAATTTTATTGTAAAACTATTTTTACATCAATTTAAAAAAAATTTTAGCAAATTGACAAATCAAATTTCCAAATTTAAATTTCCAATAAAAATTTATTTTCTTTAACATAATTCCTTTTCTTCATATTCATATCTAATGCGCAACACGCCATGATCAAGACATTTGCCTTGCACTTGTGCTTACATTATATTTACAAATTTCATTATTAGCCTTTCAGGCATCCATACTGTCTCTTTCAACAGCTTCAATAATTTCGCAGCTGTCTCTTTCAACAGCTTCAATAATTTCGCTACTGTCCCTTTCAACAGCGTCAATAATTTCGCTACTGTCTCTTTCAACAGCTTCAATCATTTCGCTACTGTCTCTTTCAACAGCTCCAATCATTTCGATATTGGTCTCTTTCAACAGCTTTCAACAGCTTCGTTACAATTTTCAAATTCTGCTGATACTTGCCAATTTGGCATTTTTCTTATGTCATCGTGAGCATATTTATATTTTCTATTGTTTGTCAGTGACCTGAGCATATATCTGTCTCCGTCTAACAATTCAGTTATTTGAAAAGGCCCTCTGAACTTCGGGCTTAATTTCGTTTGATGCCTCTCTTTATTCTTTAACAATACAAAATCTCCGACTTGACATCTATCAACTTTAGCTTTGTTTTTATCAAATTGCGCCTTGTTATATGCTGCTGCAGCTGAAATACTCTGAACTTCACGTGCTCTTACTTCTGCTAGATCAATCTCATCTACCTTATCGCAAGGTGGAACCAACCCCAACGACCGAGCAACTTTGCCAATAAACAATTCTAAAGGGCTTGCCTTTGTCACTCGACTAACCGTACAGTTTAATGCTAACTGAACCTCACCTAATGCGTCTTGCCAAGAGCGACTGCTAGTCTCGACTGCGGTTAGTAAGTTTTTTAAGGTGCTCATAATGCGTTCTACTTGACCATTTGCTCTACTTGCCCCAGTCGCAATCAAGTGCAAATTTATTTTCTGTTGCTCACAGAAATCACTAAATCTACTGGCTACCTACTCTGATCTGCAATAATGCGATTTGGTACTCCAAACAGAGATATAGCCGACGTCACTGCACATACTCAATTCTCTGCGTCAATTTTATGCGTGTGAGTTAAATAAACAAATTTAGTAAAGGCATCTACTTGAACGATGATACACTCTTTCTGATCAGACTTGCCGCTTAACTTTCCAGTTATGTCGATGTGAACAGTGTGCCAAGGGATATTTACTTTTGGTATTGGATGAAGGCTAGCTTGAATTTTGCCCGGGGAGGTCTTTGACATTTTACACGTAATGCAGTTTTCAACGAATTTTCAAATATATTTAGACATGTTATCGAATATAGGCCTGTTATAATAGTCATAGGCCTTGTCTAACGTCTTCTCCCATCCCAAGTGCATGATTGACTCATGAATTTGGTTTATAACAGACCATCTAAAAACCTTGAGAACAATTGATAACGATCGAGTTATAATATTCCTCCTCTTAACTCATAAGTTTTTGCAACGTCCTCAGCCAGGGAATTGTCTTTCAATTTATTTACAATATTTACTATTTCGAAATCTTGACGCTGTTCAGCCAAAAGCCAATTACTTGATATTTCAGCCAAATTAATTCGTTTTTCAAGAACTTTGGGAGTTGTAATACTCAAATCAGCTGAAGGCACATTTCTTGAAAAGAAGTAAACATGCGCCATTCGTTTGCCTTCCCTATATTGTAAATCAAATGTAAATGATTGTAAATAAGACCACCATCTCTGTACTCTAGGAGATAGGTCTTGTTTTGTCCTTGAGGCCTTAAGAGAGTTACAGTCAGTAAAGACAACAAAGTTTCTATCCAGTAAATAATGGCGAAAATGTTTCATTGCTAAAACAACAGCAAGAGTCTCCAGTTCATATGAGTGGTAACGTGACTCAGCCGGAGAAGCTGCCTTACTAAAATATTCAACGACATGAGACTTGTTGTTAATTTTGTGTAATAAGATGGCACCGTATCCACAAGAACTTGCATCTGTATGCAACTCGATGAGATGCTGCGGATCAAAAATTACTAAAACTGGCTTCTGGGTAAGAATAGAAATAACCTTTTGTCTTATTTCTTCATGCTCTGGCTTCCAAATAAATTCATTCCTTTCTGAAGTCAAAAGATATAACGGCTTCATAAAACAAGAAAATCCTTGCATAAATTATCGAAAGTAAGACGCTAATCCTATAAATTGTCGCAAAGCAGGGACGGACTGAGGAGGTGGTAAAGCAGTTAACGCTGCAATTTTTAGCGAATTTGGCCGGATTTCACCTGCACTCACTTCGTATCCCAAATATTGAACTTTTGACTTTAAAAAAGAACATTTATTTATTTTGAATGAAAATCCAGCTTTCGTGAGACAAACAAGAGTAATGTGCAAGCTCTCTAAAGCTTCACTTTTCGTTGAAGCATCCACCATTACATCGTCCATATAAACGACTACAAATTTATTTGCAAGGTCTCCGAGAGCTTGCATCACTGTACGCTGGAAAACAGATGGTGCATTTCTGAGCCCAAACGGCATTGCCAAGAATTCATATTGTCCATCTGGGGTGACAAAAGCTGTACACTCTACTGAATCTGGGTGTAATGGAATTTGATAATATCCACTTGCCATGTCCAGACATGAAAAATATTTCGCTCCATGAAGTCTCGCTATTTGGTCTGATATAAGGGGCAAGGGGTATCTGTCTGATACCGTATTAGAATTTAATTCTCTATAATCAACACACAAACGATGAGAGCCGTCCTTTTTGTTGACTAACATTATGGGACTTGCAAAAGGTGAACAGCTTGGTTTTATAATGTTACACTCTAATAATTCATTAATTTTGTCTCGCACTAATTCCCTTTCATTTGGGCTAAGTCTATATGGTCGTCTTTGAACAGTTCTTTTTGGGTCAACTAATTTAATTTTCATTTCTCCTGAGCTAACTCTGGTCAATGGAATTTCGGCAATAAAAGATTTTGAGTATTTTTCCAATAAGCTTTTTAGTTTATCTCTGTCTTCACCAACAAGATCAGTATTTAACTCAGAAAATTTCTCATTATTAGAACAATAGTTTACAGTTTTTGCTCTGACAATTTCAAATTTACCAGGTGATATTATAACATTAAATTGTGGAAACAATACTTCGCGACCAATAATTGTCATTTTTCAAATATATGTCATTCAAGACATGAAACAATATTTCGATACAATGATTGTTAATTATTACGTTACTAAGTATCTGCAATGTGCTCCAAATACTACCATTGCCAATACCTTTCAACATCACTACATTGTTAATTTTTTTACCAACTAATTTGCTACTTAGCTTTTGTTTAATTAAAGAACATTCCGCTCCGTATTTGGGTGGTCCAAACCAGCCACTTCTATTATTTCAAAGAAAACAGTAATGCACTCTAGTATTTTTCCATAATGTATCCCAGCTGCGCAGCATTCGTTTATCTTTGGTAGCGCAGCCGTTCTTGTAAACATCCTAAAGCCTGACCTAAGCAGATTTGACTGCCCTCTTTCAACACTTCCTAATCTTAAGAACCCAAGAGCGAAGCTCTCCCGAAATAAAAACGATTGTTCAAATACTGAGGCTTCTCCTCAATCCAATTTGCATTTGATTTTTAGTCTTAAGCTGAGATCCAAAGAATAAAGTCGTTAAACTATTTCTCCTAAAAACTTTTTTTTATTTCTTGGCGTTGTCCTTAGTCAACTGGCGGGACATTAGTTCGACACAAAAATAAAACAACAATTTTACTATATATGTATGTAGAAAGTTTCTATTATAATGTGTTACTTTATTGTTTAATGACAATTGGTTATGGTACACTTTATATTGTTTGATGACAATAGTTCTCGCTTATTATAATTTAATTGTTTGACTCTAGTTGCGTATGTATATAGCGCGATTGAAAAACTTGCGTCTGCTCTCGTTCACCATTCTACTCTAAGTCCTCTTTTTGTTCTTTCCGTTAATAAGCGTTGCCACTGCGCGTTACTCTCTTGCTCTCTCTGTTATCGATCATTTCCCACAATCGGCCCTCCTGATACATCATTCGACCCGAATGAATTTCCCCACGGCTTCATATATTCTGCGACTGTCGATGTCTTAAAAGGTCCATAGCCGTCTCCAAGTTTTTCTACGTCATACCTTCCGTGCTTGTTTACCTTAACAATTTTGTAAGGTCCTAGAAATTTTTCTCTCAACTTTAACCCAGTTCCGTACTGAGTAAGCTTAATAGCTACTAAATCATCACCCTTTTATTTTCTGTCTGCAACTGTTTTATGTTTTCGGAAGCTCTTGCGCGCACCAGCTCTCTCTCCTCATCCAAATCCATCCCTAAGGATTCCTTTATTAACAAATTAAGCTCTAGATCATTCGGAAGACGCATTTCAGTGCCAGTCAAGATTTTAAAAGGCGACACTAAAGTGCTTCTAGGCGGTGTACTATTGATTATTTGCTGCACTTTACTGACATGCTTATACCAGTCTCCTGCACTTTCATGACTTAACTTCGACAACATCGACACTACTGTCTTATGCATTCTCTCAACTTGACCATTTCCACGTGGTACACCTGTTGTAATCACTAGATGCTGAATTTTCTGCTCCTCACAATACAACTTAAATGCCTGTGCAGTGAACGCAGTTCCCCTATCAGAGATAATCCGTAAAGGATTTCCAAAATTAGTAGCCTGACGCTCTAGACAACTTACAACTTCCTCTGCTCCTGTGCTACGGGTGGGATACAACCAAACAAATTTCGAAAAACCGTCAACTATAGCTAAAATGTGGTTGTAGCGCTTGCTCGTCATCTCCATTGGCCCAACATGGTCAATGTGATACGTCATCAACGGCCTATCTCCCTTTTCAATCGGGGTCAAGAAACCTTCTTTCTTCCCAGCTTTCGAATTAAATATAATACACTCCACACAACTGTCCACAACCCGAACAACCTTTTCTTTAAGTTTTGGTATGAAGTAAGATTTCTCAACTAAATCTTACGTTTTCTTCGCAGCAAAATGTCCTTGTTTATGAGCAATCGTAATTATTTCATTTTCCATCTGCGACGGTACAACAATAAGCTCGCGATTAGGATCTTTAAAAAGTATTTGATTTTCTATATAAAAATCTTCATACCCTTTATTTTCTACAAGGCTTCTCACTACTTTCGTCCATTCATCGAGTAATTGTGCTTGTTTCAAGCGATGTACAACAGTATCGCTCAGCATAAAACACGATACTCTACTTAACGCATCAACATGTCTCATTCTCGTCCCTGAGCGATGTTCTATTTGATAATCAAAGTCTTGAAGGTATAATGCCCACCTAGCTACCCTCAAAGGAACGTCCTTCTTCTTCATCGTCATAGTGAACGCGTTGCAGTCAGTCACAATCTTAAATTTCAAACCCAACACATACACACGCCACTTCATTAATGCACCGATAACTGCAAGAACCTCAAGCTCATAAGAATGATACTTTTCTTCTTTTCATGTATTGAACCGGATGAAACAAACAATCTTCTGGGTCTTTTTGTAACAATACACCACCGAAACCATATTTTGAAGCGTCTGTATGGATTTCCGTTTCTAATTTGGGATTGTACAATTTCAATACGGGATTAGAAGTTAGGGCTACCTTCAACTATTCAAACGCTACCTTCTGCAGCACATCAAATTTAAACTTAGTATTTTGCCTTAAAAGGTCCGACAAAGGCTTAGCAGTCACTGCAAAATCTTTGACAAATCTACGAAAATACGACGTCAATCCTAAGAATCTTTGAACACCTTTTTTATCATTTGGCAACGGAAAATTAACGATAGCACTTGTCTTCTCTCCAGAAGGCTTAATAGTACCACCCTCAACTATATACCCCAAAAAGTTAACTTTCTTTTGCAACACCTGACATTTCGACCAATTTATTTTTAATCCATTTTCACTGGCAACACTCAACACCTTCTCCAGCTTTACCAATCCTTCACACACATTTTTACTGGGCACAATCACATCGTCCATGTATACTACTACATCTCCACTGTTGATTAGTTCCCTTAAGACTGCCATTATGAATCGAGTAAAAACTGCAGGTGAGTTTGTAATACCAAAGGGCACATACAGAAATTCGTACTGTCCCTTTTGTGTTACAAAGGAGGTATATTTCTGGGATTCCAACTCAACGGGTACATCAAAGAAACCGTTAGTTAAATCCAAAGTCGTATACACCAAAGCACTCTGAAGCTTTTCGATAACGACGTCAACCTGAGGCATTGGAAAGTGATCACGAATTATCTTTTCATTTAATTTCCGATAGTCACAACACAATCGTTTTTTCCCATTCTTTTTCGAAACAAGCACCACTGGTGATGCGTATTCTGACACACTCGGCTTTATAATCTTGTCTCGCAACCATTCCTGAACTTGATCATCCACGATCTTTTGTTCACACTCTGCCAAACGTCTTGGTTGTTGGAATACTGGTAAATCATCGGTTAACAGTATTTTCATCTTTACTGGTGTCGAAAAATTTCGAATTGGCCTATAATCTCCAATTAGACTTAAAGCCTTTTCTTTTTGCACACTACTCAAATGTGATAAATCAACCTCATCCAATATGTCAGCCTGCTCCACCCCCAACATGCACATACTTTTGAATTCAACAAACAACTCAGCACATGATCCTTTGTTCAATGGCTGGATTCTCTGACTCTCAACCTTTTTTTGGTTTACAACTCGACTTATAAACTCTGTGCCACCTTTGGTTACTTTCATATCCACGCTGTTTAAGATTGTTCTTCCTAAAATCGAATCAAAACCCATATCCTCATCAGGTACTACGTGAAATTCAACTTGCATGTCTATACCATCTACCTCAACCGAAATTATAAAGCTACCGAATGTAAGCACCTGGCTATCACCTATGCCAGTCAAACACTTCGCTAAGCCTGTCAACTTATTTCTGCCCAACTTAGTATAAACACTTTTGCGTATAAGACAAAGGTCAGCACCTGTATCAACTAATCCTTGAAACATCATTGACTTATACTGCACAGTTTTCAACTCTAAGCCTGAAGGAGTGAAAATGCT
This sequence comes from Drosophila mauritiana, assembly GCF_004382145.1. NCBI lineage: Eukaryota > Metazoa > Arthropoda > Insecta > Diptera > Drosophilidae > Drosophila > Drosophila mauritiana. The sequence continues at coordinate 102,528 of NW_022881560.1, forward strand.
TAATGGCTTTAACTCTTCCTTCCTATCTTGTACAACATTTGTATTTTGATCCTGCTTAACTTTTCCATCTATTTTACACTCTGATGCTCGATGTCCTGGTTGGTTACACTTAAAACAAACAAAATCTTTCTTCCTACAATCTTTTAGCAAATGGGTATCATCACCGCACTTAAAACATTTACGTGTCTTGTTGTCACTGTTAATCTTCTTGGACTCAGAACTCTGTTTATCAACGAATGATCCAGGCTTGTTTAATGACTTGCTTGAACTACAAACTTTTTTGTAAACATCCAAACTAAGTTTTAGTTCTTTTAATGTTTTTGCTTGATACAGCACTACTTTGTTTGCAGGTGAATCCTGAATGCCACTAATGAAATAATCTATAATACTCTCATCTTCAAGCTTTGCTGGCTTAGCTATTTCCATCAGTGCGTACAAGAATTCATGTAAACTCTCATCTTTTTTCTTTTGCCGTCTATTTAATCTTCGATGTATTTCTGCTGATGACACTTTAACTTCGAACTCATCTAGCAATACAGTTTTCAATATTTCCCAACTTCGAATGTTTTGTTGACTTTTGACAAACGATCTAGCAGCACCTCGTAAAAGCTGCTTCGCATAGACAAACATTTGTAATTGGTTCCACTGAACTGTACTCCCACATTCTTCTACCTCATTTATCCACTGGTCAACATCAACACTACCTATAGTACCTGAGAATTCAGAAATACTACCTTCGACATCTTTTAGAGTAAACCATGACCTATTATTTTCATTTGTCATCATTGGTGCAGTTGCTACCGACTCATCGTCCGAAATGTTTTGTTCTTCATTGTTTAATCTGTAGTGAGCAAGGAGCCGCTGCTGCAGCATGCTTTTAGTACCACTTGTCTGCAAATTTAACTCAGACAGCTTATTTCGTAGGTTATCAACGCGCAGTGCAAGAATTTCAACCCGATCCATTCTAAATGATATAAAATTTATCAGTACAAAATTCTCAATACGAAATAAAATCTACAGTTGATTTCTTTGCGTCAAGCTGCAAAACTACTTAACATACCCTCTCTTTAAAGTTTTCAAAACTACTTAGTCAACTCTGTTAAATCTATGTTAAATCTATTAAATCTATTGAATCTATCTAACAGCAAACGATACACAACTTGCCGCGTCGTTTTCGCCTCTTCGTTGTCCTCGCCTCTTTCGTTCCTACTGCCTCGCCTCTTTCTCTGTTGCTTCGTCTCTCTCGTCGCTGTTGCCGCTCGATCGCCTTCGTATATGTGGCGGCGTATTTCGTTGCGCCGTTATTCTTCTTCTGCTTCCTCTGCCACTGAAGCGACCGTCGTTTTCTGATTGCTTCACCGTTCTTCTTCTTCTGCTACACCGTAACCGTCGTTTTGCCGTTCTTCTTCAATTGTCTGCTTGCAATTTTTACTGCGTGGCCTTCAACTTTTGGTCACCGCCGTTGCGCTTTTGAATAATCACAGCGTCTCCAACACCTTTGGCTGCTGCCGTTTTCTTCAATTGTCTGCTTGCAATTTCTACGGCGTGGCCTTCAACTATTGGTCACCGCCGTTGCACTTTTGAATAAACACAGCGTCTCCAACACCTTTGGCTGCTGCCGTTTTTCTTCGAGCACTAGATACGGAATCTCCAACACCTTTCGGCCTCCGTCTTCTGAAGTCTTCTAATGAACACTGCGTCACAAACACCTTTTGCTCGGCGTCGTCGATTGACTTCTCCTTGCTTCAGCTTCACCGCGACTCCGCGGCGTCAATTTAATTGTTTGACTCTAGTTGCGTATGTATATAGCGCGATTGAAAAACTTGCGACTGCTCTCGTTCACCATTCTACTCTAAGTCCTCTTTTTGTTCTTTCCGTTAATAAGCGTTGCCACTGCGCGTTACTCTCTTGCTCTCTCTGTTATCGATCATTTTAGTTCGCTGATCTGGTTCATTTCCCACATGTATGTCAAAAGAGTTGATCGAAAATGCTATGTGCGCACAGTATGTATGTATGTGTCGGAGCACAATTATTATTTTCCATTTCACGCAGCGAGTTTCGAAGGCACCGAAGGTTACACACAATTAATTTGTGTCACTCACTTCTTCTCCGTGCTAACCTTCGAACCACACTCGGTGACAGCGACCACACGCTGCCGCCGCGCTGAAACGGGAGATGCTAAAGCTACAAAAATACAGCCGACCAATAGCAAGGCAGTATGCAATAATGCAATATGATGAAATACCAATGATTTCCCCAAAATGATGAAATTACTATTCTTCTGGAATATTCTAACACATAATGCAATATGATGAAATACCATTGATTTCCCAAAATGATAGAATTACTATTCTTGTGCAATATTCTAGCACATACACTAGCTTATGCGCCGACACGGCCATCCTGACCTTTACACGTCCTCGTGAAATATTACCAAAATGATTCGTTCTCTATAATTTTATTGTAAAACTATTTTTACATCAATTTAAAAAAAATTTTAGCAAATTGACAAATCAAATTTCCAAATTTAAATTTCCAATAAAAATTTATTTTCTTTAACATAATTCCTTTTCTTCATATTCATATCTAATGCGCAACACGCCATGATCAAGACATTTGCCTTGCACTTTTGCTTACATTATATTTACAAATTTCATTATTAGCCTTTCAGGCATCCATACTGTCTCTTTCAACAGCTTCAATAATTTCGCACCTGTCTCTTTCAACAGCTTCAATAATTTCGCTACTGTCCCTTTCAACAGCGTCAATAATTTCGCTACTGTCTCTTTCAACAGCTTCAATCATTTCGCTACTGTCTCTTTCAACAGCTCCAATCATTTCGATATTGGTCTCTTTCAACAGCTTTCAACAGCTTCGTTACAATTTTCAAATTCTGCTGGTACTTGCCAATTTGGCATTTTTCTTATGTCATCGTGAGCATATTTATATTTTCTCTGAACTTCACGTGCTCTTACTTCTGCTAGATCAATCTCATCTACCTCATCGCAAGGTGGAACCAACCCCAACGACCGAGCAACTTTGCCAATAAACAATTCTAAAGCTTGCCTTTGTCACTCGACTAACCGTACAGTTTAATGCTAACTGAACCTCACCTAATGCGTCTTGCCAAGAGCGACTGCTAGTCTCGACTGCGGTTAGTAAGTTTTTTAGGGTGCTCATAATGCGTTCTGCTTGACCATTTGCTCTACTTGCCCCAGTCGCAATCAAGTGCAAATTTATTTTCTGTTGCTCACAGAAATCACTAAATCTACTGGCTACCTACTCTGATCTGCAATAATGCGATTTGGTACTCCAAACAGAGATATAGCCGACGTCACTGCACATACTCAATTCTCTGCGTCAATTTTATGCGTGTGAGTTAAATAAACAAATTTAGTAAAGGCATCTACTTGAACGATGATACACTCTTTCTGATCAGACTTGCCGCTTAACTTTCCAGTTATGTCGATGTGAACAGTGTGCCAAGGGATATTTACTTTTGGTATTGGATGAAGGCTAGCTTGAATTTTGCCCGGGGAGGTCTTTGACATTTTACACGTAATGCAGTTTTCAACGAATTTTCAAATATATTTAGACATGCTATCGAACCAGTAATAGTCATAGGCCTTGTCTAACGTCTTCTCCCATCCCAAGTGCATGATTGACTCATGAATTTGGTTTATAAAAGACCATCTAAAAACCTTGAGAACAATTGATAACGATCGAGTTCTACCATTTCGCTGAATTTTTCGATATAATATTCCTCCTCTTAACTCATAAGTTTTTGCAACGTCCTCAGCCCGGGAATTGTCTTTCAATTTATTTACAATATTTACTATTTCGAAATCTTGACACTGTTCAGCCAAAAGCCAATTACTTGATATTTCAGCCAAATTAATTCGTTTTTCAAGAACTTTGGGAGTTGTAATACTCAAATCAGCTGAAGGCACATTTCTTGAAAAGAAGTAAACATGCGCCATTCGTTTGCCTTCCCTATATTGTAAATCAAATGTAAATGATTGTAAATAAGACCACCATCTCTGTACTCTAGGAGATAGGTCTTGTTTTGTCCTTGAAGCCTTAAGAGAGTTACAGTCAGTAAAGACAACAAAGTTTCTATTCTATGGAATTTGATAATATCTACTTGCCATGTCCAGACATGAAAAATATTTCGCTCCATGAAGTCTCGCTATTTGGTCTGATATAAGGGGCAAGGGGTATCTGTCTGATACCGTATTAGAATTTAATTCTCTATAATCAACACACAAACGATGAGAGCCGTCCTTTTTGTTGACTAACATTATGGGACTTGCAAAAGGTGAACAGCTTGGTTTTATAATGTTACACTCTAATAATTCATTAATTTTGTCTCGCACTAATTCCCTTTCATTTGGGCTAAGTCTATATGGTCGTCTTTGAACAGTTCTTTTTGGGTCAACTAATTTAATTTTCATTTCTCCTGAGCTAACTCTGGTCAATGGAATTTCGGCATTAAAAGATTTTGAGTATTTTTCCAATAAGCTTTTTAGTTTATCTCTGTCTTCACCAACAAGATCAGTATTTAACTCAGAAAATTTCTCATTATTAGAACAATAGTTTACAGTTTTTGCTCTGACAATTTCAAATTTACCAGGTGATATGATAACATTAAATTGTGGAAACAATACTTCGCGACCAATAATTGTCATTTTTCAAATATATGTCATTCAAGACATGAAACAATATTTCGATACAATGATTGTTAATTATTACGTTACTAAGTATCTGCAATGTGCTCCAAATACTACCATTGCCAATACCTTTCAACATCACTACATTGTTAATTTTTTTACCAACTAATTTGCTACTTAGCTTTTGTTTAATTAAAGAACATTCCGCTCCAGAGTCAAACGTTGTTGAAAATGTCTCGCCTTGATGAACCATCTCTCCCTTGGGTTCAACAACCTCGCATAGTTCCAACCTTTTCAGTTAATGCTTGCTTTTGTCCTTTTTGGGCTTGCTGCAGTGTGTTGAAATATGACCGCTCTCGCCACAATTAAAACATGTCACATCCGATTTTTGACGGTGACCAAAAGGGTTCCTGTCGTTGCTGTCCTTGGCATTAGATGAAAATTGCTGCTGCTGTTTAGCTCTACATTCGATCATCTTGTGACCGAGTTTTCCACAGAAATGGCATCTCATTGTTGAAAGTCGCTGGCGCTTTATGTCAGCTGGAGGCATTTGTTCTTGCGGAGTTTTCTTTCGTTTATTAAACGTAAATGCTTTAAACTCAGTTTGTAATTCACTTCTTGTGCGCACATTTGAAGTAAATGTTAATCGTTGCAGCCTGCTATCTACTTGAGCCAACTTAGCAAGCGTCACAGAAACAGCTATTTCCTCCACATCCATCTCACGCCACTTCGTAATAAGCGACGTCATCATGCGACTAGCATAATTGGAGAGACATTCGCTGTCAGTTGGACAACCTGCTAGCATTGCTAAAAACATAGCCGCTGGTGTTTCCACACTAGCAAAACGTTCCTTAAACTCGGTCCAAGTTATTTCCGGATAGCATAGATATTTGAGCAAACCACTGCGACGCGCTTCCTTCCATCGCTGCACTTAAAGCCATAACTAACGCGCTGCCTTTTATAGTTGATTCAGCCAAAATTATATTTGCCGTAGAGCACCACGCCGTTGCGTCTGCGCCATCAAGGTCCGCGTTGAATTTAGGTAACACCACAGTATTTTTGTTTGTTGTTTCGGATGCCGTTGATTTTATTGCTTTAACAAGTTCGATCAAGTTTTTATTTTGCATTTCCATTAAAACGCGCCACGGCCCATCTATGGTGTTAGGTAGCGAGCCAGATCCCACTTCTGATGTCGTAGCACAATTATTATTTTCCATTTCACGCAGCGAGTTTCGAAGGCACCGAAGGTCTACACACAATTAATTTGTGTCACTCACTTCTTCTCCGTGCTAACCTTCGAACCACACTCGGTGACAGCGACCACACGCTGCCGCCGCGCTGAAACGGGAGATGCTAAAGCTACAAAAATACAGCCGACCAATAGCAACGCAGTATGCAATAATGCAATATGATGAAATACCAATGATTTCCCCAAAATGATGAAATTCCTATTCTTCTGGAATATTCTAACACATAATACAATATGATGAAATACCATTGATTTTCCAAAATGATGGAATTACTATTCTTGTGAAATATTCTAGCACATACAGTAGCTTATGCGCCGACATATGTATGTAGTGGCTTTTGGTTAGAGTGGGAATGCTGACCACGCACTTATGTATGTATGTATGTAGTTCATAAGCGGGCGATCATATAACGCTTCCACTAGTATTCTGAGTACATTGTACTCTATGTAACTATGTATTCTAAATATATATGTACGCATACCACATCTCCCTCCTTTTAAAAATAACGTAACATAGTGCAGTTATTTTAATCTATTATTATTATTTTTTTTTTTTTGTTATTTCTTTTTGGCATCTTAAACTGTATTTTTCCGTTATTAGAATGCTATTTGTAATAAATCATGACGTCATTTATGAATAAAAAACTTTTAATCGATCCTTATGTAGTATTTGTTTTTTATTTTTATTGTTTGATATTGTTATATTGTCTCTTTCTTCTATCTTTTCTACCTTATAGGGTCCCGTATATTTAAAATCTAATGTATGACCCTTTTCATTTCTTAATAGAACTTTATCTCCTACTGTTATTTCTATATTTTTGGCTTGTAAATCATATTTTTCCTTATTTTTTCTTTTATTTATTTTCACACTTCATATATTTACACATATCTTTAATTACCTCGTTTTTATACTCGGTACCCATGTCCGAAATGAACGTCTTTATTGGACCGTACTTTAGTATAAAATTTTCGAATATAGCTTTTGCGACAGTATTTGCGCTTTTGCTCGCGACAGGTATGGCTATCAGATATTTTGTTAAATCACATATTAGTGTGATATATATATATATATTCTGTTTTCGGTAGTGGACCAACTGTGTCCACTATTACTATATCAAAAGCATTTGTTGTGGTTTCTGTATGAGTCATTGGGGTCTTCGTATGTGTCGTTGTTTTCGACATTTGGCATTATGACATCTACGTATGTACTCTTTTATAAGACGAGTCATATTTTTCCAATAATAGTGTCTTTTTTGTTTTGCTAGCGTTCTTGTAATGCCTGTATGACCTCATTGAATTGGATCGTCATGATATGAAGACAGTATTTTGTATAATGGTCACCGGCTGGAGTACGCTACTCTTAATGATTTCAATTTTATATTGCCCATATTTTTGAAAGTATCTATTGAAATGGTTTCAAAGATTTTTTCACTCGGTGCCAATTTGAGTTGGCTGATTTTTAGTATACCGGCTTGCATTTCAAGCCTTTGAAAGAACTGACCTAAATAAAAAATTCCATTGGTATATAAATCGTCAACATCAATTCTTGCAATAACTTTATTTCCTCGTTTTACTAAACAAATAGATTCAGTTACTCGTAAGGTCACTACTTTTCGTACTTCATCATTTGTTATGACGTGTACGTTGTGCTTCGATAATTTTTGGATACATTGCCTAGGCAATAGTTCCTTATTTGTTACTGTACAGTTTTTATCTTGTGTACTTTGTTGCCTGGTAATGACTTTCAGGACTTTATGTTGCATGTCTTTGAGTTCTGTTATATTTATACGTGAGAGTGCGTCTGCTACAAAATTATTGTTCCCCTATAGGTATTCTACTGTGAAGTCGTATTTTTCAAGCTCTAAACGCATGCGAGTTAATTTAGAACTGGGATTAGTCATAGAAAATAGGTACGTCAATGGTCTGTGGTCTGTTTTGATAGTGAAATGTTTGCCATAAATATATGGTCTAAAATGAGTAATTGCCCAATGAATTGCAGCTAGTTCTTGTTCCGTTGTACTCTTATTGCTTTCCCCTTTTGTGAATGAATGAGACGCATAAGCTATTGGGAGCTATCCCGTCACGGTTCTGAGTTAGAACCGCTTACTTACTAGCATCCGTTATAATGCAAAATTTATTGCGAAAATCAGGATATTGTAATAATGTGGGGTGCATAAGATTTTCTTTAAGGTATGCGTTCTGGCATTCGCTTGACCATTCAAAAGGAACATTCTTTTTACATAATCTAGTTATGTACCGTGAATAGTCGGCGAAGTATCTATGAGAAATGTTAGTTTATTTTTAGCTGAATGATTATAGAAAGTTACGAATATATTAAGACTATAATTGATGGAATGAACTTTTACATTTATTGGTTGTTTTCTAAAGGGTTCTGTGAGTTTTCCGAAGTATTTTTCGCGATTCTCACATTGCTATTATTATTTCTATTCTGATTGTTTTGGCTTCCTCTATTTGAGTAGCCACGGCCTCTAGAATTGTTACCAAATATTTTGGTTACCGTTATTGCCGTAAGTGTACATGTATCGGTTATTGTAATGGCCTCTGCCGCGACCATTACCTCTATAACCTTGGCCTCTAAAGTTAAAGTTAGAGTTACCTCTCTTTGAATACATTATATGATTCACATTTCCGGTTACTCTGGTGCTAGTTCTTATGTACGCACCTATAGGAGCATCCATAGTTGTGCACGTACCTGCTTCTAGCACAGTTTTCACACTTTCGTGTTCGGTCTTTTTTATCATAACATCGATGGCATTCCTAGTACTCAATCTATTGGCTTGCTTACTTTGTAAACCTTCATCGATATACGAGGCTTCTAAGAGCTTACGTAAATTATCAACTTCGGTTGTGAACTGTGTAGCTGTTTTGCCTCTTTGTTGTTCAGTGGATAATTTGCCTTGATGTTTTGGAATGTCTCCCCAACAATTGAAGTTTGCAGTTTATTAATTATTGCTTTAATTGTAGATTCGCTCAGTACCAGATTCAAAGTAGTGCCAATCAATTTTTATTTATTACTTGGACTGCAATGTCCTTAAATGGTCCTTTTGCAAGGTCTACTAATTTGATGGCCATAATAAACCTCTGAAGATGGATCTTTTGTCCATCAAGCTCCGGTACTGCGCTCGACACTTCCCTTATGTAGGCCATGATGGCGGCTGAATTATCTGTCATTTTGCTTAATGTTATTTCCTGATCTTCTTTATTCCCTGAATATTCTGGCAATTGCAACATTGCTGGTATTGTTAGATCGTTCAGATCTTCTTCTTTGATTTCTAGTTCAGAGTCAGAGTCATTGAGTGATTCTGTTTCTTCTTCACTTAGAGTCAAAGGGGAATTAAGAATTGTTGGTATCGATATGTTTAGATCGAACCATTCTTTGATATTTATTAGATTATTTCTTAATCTAATCAAAAATTTGGACGCTATTGTCCACTGTTTTTGTCTAGTTTTTCTCTTTGGTCGTGTATACGGGATCTAGCCTGATTAAATGATTATACGATGGCTATATGCTTAGTAGCAGTTTGTTTTAAGGTGGTTAGATGTCTGATAAATTTTGCCAATCCATAATTTATATGAAACATTTTTAAGTATTAAGTAGAAAGATTTTTTTTGATTTTATTATTATTTTTATTTCATTAATGACCTCACTATTTAAAAATTAAATTGTCTCTACGCCATTGGCCCTGCTCTTATATCTTTTCTTTAAACATTTATTATGGAGTTTGTACACTTTTATGATTGCATGTATCATCATTAATATAAAAATTGCTAAAAAGAGTAGAGTTATATAGCTTAAATTGTTTGACTCTATCTCCACTTTGTTTATTACATTTGCAGTGAATCCACTGTTTTTGTATCAATTAAACCCATATTGGGTCTTAAGATTTCTTCAATTTTTTCGTAAATTTCTTCCTTATATATTCTGTTTGTCACTATTGACATTTACTTTAAAAATGGTATTACTATTAGTAATTTTATTTTTGGATTTTATATTAATTAATTCTTTGTTAAAAAAAATTTTGGTTTTTTTTTTTAAGTATATATATATTTACTTGTTTCTCGTTTACTTCTTTTCTTTTGCTTAGTTTTTTCTTTTTAATATGTTCCTGCCTATTATTTTTGTATAGCTTTACAAAATATATATATAGTGACATATCCATAAGTCCCTAAGACTTAAGCATATGCCTACACACCAATACACATACAATATGTACACCCAAATACACCCCCTATGTACCCAACAAATATCATATAAGAATAAATTGTCATAAGATCCTCAAAACCAAGGTTGAATGGAAAAAACCCCAAATCATAATGGACTGTCATAAGATCCTCAAAACCAAGGTTGAATGGAAAAATCCCAACTCCAATAATCACCCACAAGTAGACTAAACATCACGTCCCCACGTTCAAACTTCGGACTCGCAGTCCCGAAAAACAAAAGTGTCAAATTATAAGCCAAAGCACTTGTATCCAAAAGCAAATGCACTTGATCCAAGAGAAGCGTAAAACAATTATAGTCAGAAGCTTTTTCTCTTCACTTGATCATATCCCTTAAGTCCAAAGTCCATATTAGAAAAGCTCGATACCGAGGCTTGAACGTCAACCAAATCAGAATAAGTAGATGAGTTCAGTTTGAGACCTAATTGTAATCGGTCGGTGTTCTTCAACTAAAAATATATTTGTAATCATTCAGTAAAATAAAATTATATTTTTTTTACTTATGAGTATTGCAAGTATTTAATTGGCGCAGTCGGTAGGATCCAATAAATATAAGAGTCCTTTTAATACGGTACTAATCCATTGAAGGATACGTTATACGACTAACTATCCAGGATTAGCGAATTAAAACAGTGATTCTAACATTATTTTGAGATCCGCAAAAGAATCTACGTGAAAGTAGAAATTAAATAAAAACCCCATGCGGTCGGAACCAAAGTTAACTAAAAGACTTTCAATTCCGTAATCTAAAAATAAACTTATAGTTTTGAAAAAACCAAATACTTAAAAATTAAAAACCAAAACCGAAGAAAAACAAATACACCATGTCGGTTCCACAACTATCAGAAATCCATTTAAACCAACTATTGAATCAGATAAAAGAATTAAACCACTACGATGACACACCTGGAAGACTATCTGGATTTGTGAATCAAATAGAACAACTACTTAATTTATATCCAACACAAGATCCAAGACAAGCACACGTCGTTTATGGAGCAGTGAAGCGAGTACTAGTTCTACTAGTAGTACTAGTACTACTGCAGCATTAGAAGTCGTAACCCAAGAAAGAGCGACAACATGGATGGAAATGAAGGAAGCATTGGCAATGGCATTCAAGGATCACAGGCCATATACAACCATTATAAAACAACTAGAAGAAACACCATACCCAGGAAGCATCAGTAAGTTTATAGAGAAACTAGAAATACAATATTGGATTATATTTGATAAGTTAGAATTAGAAAATGATCCCGATGATAAATCAAATTATACAGATATGTTGAATAGGACTGTCAAAACTGTAATAGATCGAAAACTGCCGGATAGAATTTATATGACATTGGCACGTAAAGATATTGACACTATTTACAAATTAAATCAAGTATCAATGGAAGTAGGACTTTATGATGCTAGTCCAGAAAATCACCGTCCAAGTAGATCAGAAGTGAACAAACATAGGAACGGGGGAAATAATAATCAAAATAATTATCAGAAATATTACAGTAACAGAAATCAAAATTATTATCATTCTGGCATGAATCCTAGCAATAATACACAACCCCCTCAAAACTCGAACCAATTTATACCAAATCAAAACCAGTATTCACCTCGTTTCATACCAAATCATCTAAGAGGAAATTATCACACATATAGAAGGGATTTAACACAAGCCCAACAAAATAATCCCCTTAACTTCCAACCCTCAACTTCAAATAATTTTAATAATCAAAAACCGGTAAAAAGACAACGCGAGAGTCAAAGTGACCAGTGCAGAATGGATGTAAATTTTCATCAAGCTGCCTCGGACACTCAAGTGACAGAGAAGGACACACCAGTCCCTATGTAGAAATAAGTTATCATAATAAAATTTACAAAGGAATGATCGACACAGGATCATCAATAAACATTATAAGGAAAAATTTTGAAAATATGGAAGAAAACGAAGAAAACCTTACAGTATACACTATTAAAGGTCCAATTAAACTAAAGAAAAGTATAATAATAAAACCCACTTCAGTCTGTCCGTCTGTTCAAAAATTCTATATCCACAAATTTTCAGACAATTATGATTTCCTATTAGGTCGAAAGTATTTAGAAGATACAAAAGCTAAGATAAACTACGATAATAATACAGTAGTTTTAGGGTCCAAAACATTTAAATTTTTGTATGATGAAAAGAAGGGCGAGACCGCATCCAAATGCCTCGACCCGCAGGAAAAGATTAATTCTGCCCCAGTGGAGAAAATCAATCCAAAGACGCAAAAGGTTAAGACCATATCTAAGGGCCTTAAATCAAAGCGTCAACAACAAAAGAAATAGACCGCATCACCTAAATGCCTCTTTTCAAATGTTGTTAGTGACACAGTGGACAATGATGTAACACATCTCGATTCCATGTCCGTTGACGACGATATAGTCAACTTCGCGATTAACAATGAGTTACGCGAATATAACGAGTATAGACTCGAACATTTAAATGTAGAGGAAGTTGAATGTTTAAAGAAGGTCCTATACGAATATAGAGACATTCAGTACAAAGAGGGCGAAAATTTGACCTTCACAAGTACCATTAAACATGTCATCCAGACTCAACATGAAGATCCAGTATACCGTAAACCCTACAAGTACCCCCAAAGCGTTGACGAAGAAGTCAACAAAGAAATTAAAGAAATGATAGAGCAAGGGATTGTTCGCAAATCAAAAATCCCCTTACTGTTCTCCTATCTGGATGGTCCCCAAGAAGGCAGACGCCTCTGGGAAACAAAAATTCAGGTTGGTAGTCGATTACAGGAATCTAAATGAGATAACTGTTAATGACAAATTTCCCATTCCCCGAATGGATGAAATATTGGACAAATTGGGTAGATGCCAATATTTTACAACAATAGATCTAGCTAAAGGTTTTCACCAAATACAGATGGATGAAAATTCTATTGCAAAAACTGCTTTTTCCACTAAGCATGGGCACTATGAATATACTCGTATGCCCTTTGGTTTAAAAAATGCTCCAGCTACTTTTCAGAGATGTATGAATAATCTTCTGGAAGATTTGATCTACAAAGATTGTTTAGTTTATTTAGACGATATTATTGTTTATTCCACTTCATTGGAAGATCACATTTCATCTCTAAAGAAAGTCTTTGAAAAACTGAGAGAAGCCAATTTGAAATTGCAGCTAGATAAATGTGAATTCATGAAGAAAGAAACTGAATTCCTAGGACACATTGTCACAACAAACGGCATCAAACATAACCCAAACAAAACCAAAGCGATCACAAACTTTCCATTACCTAAGACACCTAAACAAATAAAATCATTTTTGGGATTATGTGTATTCTATCGCAAGGTTATTCCTAACTTTGCAAATAGATATGAAATACAAAGACTACATTGAATCATTTGAGAGACTAAAGGTTTTGATAACATCAGACCCGATATTAATCTACCCTGATTTTTCAAAGCCCTTTTCTCTAACAACTGACGCAAGTAATGTAGCTATTGGTGCAGTGTTATCACAGAACCATAAGCCCGTTTGTTATGCCAGCAGAACGCTAAACGAACACGAAATCAACTATGCTACTATTGAAAAAGAATTGTTAGCTATAGTTTGGGCGACAAAATATTTCAGGTCATACTTATTCGGAAGGCCATTTGAAATAATGAGTGATCACAAGCCATTGGTATGGCTCAATAATATCAAAGAACCGAACATGAAACTACAAAGGTGGAAAATCAAACTTAATGAATTTGATTATAAAATAAAATATCTTCCAGGCAAAGAAAATTTTGTCGCGGATGCTCTTTCCCGCACAAAGATAGAAGAAGTCATGGTTGGCGAAGTCGCAAACAGCGCAAACGCAACTATACATAGTGCCAATTAAGATAATTTCAATTATATATCCATAACAGAGAGACCAATTAATTTCTTCTCTAGACAAATAGAGACAGAAAAAGGCGACAGTGACACAACAAGTGTAACTCACTTCATTCAAAAATTAAAGGATAAAATAATTTATAAAGAGATGACACTAGAATTCGCTAAAAACCTCATTAAGGAATATGTGTGCACCAAGAAAAATGCAATTTACTTCCCTAATGATAAAGATTTTCTGATTTTTCAGAGGGCATTTACCGAAATCATAAGCCCTAACAATTTCACAAAACTTTTGAGATGTACAACCAAGCTAGTATGTCAATTAGCTTGGGAATAACTTAACTTATGCCAAAGACTCAGCTTTTATGTGCATAGCTTTGCAAAACTGGTTAAGATCCGAAGGTGTTGAAATTTCTGTAACAAAAGTAAAAATGGGGTATCCGATATAGAAAGATTCCATAAAACCGTAAACGAAAAACTAAGAATCATTGGAAACGAACAAAACATTGAAGATAGGTGCACAAAATTCGAAACAATATTATACGTATACAATCACAAAACTAAACATAATAGTACCAAACGATATCCAGCGGACATTTTTCTATATGCAGGTAGTCCAGACTTTAACGTACAACAAAACAAAATTGATAAGATAGAATACCTTAATAAGAATAGGTATAATTTTGAAGTTGACACAAAATATAGACAGGCTCCACTTGTAAAGAGTAAAATTACTAACCCATTTAAAAAGACAGGAAAGATTGAACAAGTGGATAGTAAACATTTTGAAGAGACAAATCGCGGCAGGAAAATCGTACATTATAAATCAAAGTTTAAGAAACAGAAAAAATTTAATAAGAGTAAATACGATAATTCCAGACCAACCAATGAAGAGCAAGATACACAGCACATTCCTAATAATGCTTAGTTGCATGTTATCATTTATCACCATGGTTAAATGCAGCAATATCGAAGTAAACCCAATAAGCGCGAAAAATGGATATCTTATATTCCAAACTAGAACAATGGAAATTCCAACCAGCTACGAATATCATTATTTGAGTATAAACATAACAAAGACAATGCTAATGTTCGAAAACCTAGTAACTGAAGCAAATGATTATCCCAATGTACCACAGATACAATATTTAGTCGATAAACTAAAACGGGAAATAAATGGTTTAAGAATTATTCAGCGAAGCAAAAGAGGTCTTTTAAACGTAGTAGGAAAAGCTTATAAATACTTATTCGGTACATTAGATGAAGACAATAGGGAAGAGCTAGAGGAAAAAATTAATAATATGTCAGAAGACTCGGTAAAAACCCATGATCTAAATATGATTATCGACATAATCAACAGCGGTATTGACATAATTAATAAGCTCAAATTAGAAAAAGAATTAAGCCAACAAATTGCGATACTTATATTCAACCTTCAACAGTTCACAGAATACATAGAAGATATAGAGTTAGGTATGCAATTAACCAGACTAGGTTATTATTTATATATTTAACCCAAAATTATTAAAACACGATTATTTGAAACACGTAAATTCGGAGAAAATGCTAAAGATAAAAACATCAACTTGGCTCAAGACAGATACGAACGAAATTTTGATTATTTCCCACGTTCCTAGCGAAGTCACTAAAGTTCCGATATTCCAAATAGTTCCGTACCCAGATGAACATAACTATTGTAGTATGTGCCTATGCAATATTAAGAACAATTAAATAAAATAGCATATTAACATATGGCAGCTTGGTTGCTATGTTTATGTTTATGTCTATGCACGCAGTTAGACCCAGGGCGGATGTAACATGATCGCCCACTTGAAGGCCACAAAGTATAAGTGCATTGCCCACTTGAAGGCCAAAAAGTATAAGTGCATGGTCAGCATTCACACGCCGACCAAATGCATATTACATACGTACATACATAGCTCGCTCTCCCGATAAGCCTAGATATATAAGATATACATAAGAACGCCGCTCCGCCGCTGGCGTACCCGGCAGCGCAGCTACGCGGATTAACCTAAGTCCAAATATATTCAAAACTGTAAAATCAGATACTCTGTAGACGTTGAGCTGGCAGAACCATTTCTGCCTACTCTAAAATCAAAAGAATAAATTGAATAAATATAAAGTCAGCCCGACGGCTGCATTCAACTCAAGACGGACTTGTGTTCTTAATTGGAGTTCATCATTACATGGCGACCGTGACAGGACCGTTATAAGTTGTAGCAGAAGCTAAAGGAAACCGCTTGTGATAATTTTCAACTTCCATCAACAAGCACTGAACGTGAGAGGATCAGCATGCCTGGCATTCGATGCTTATCCACCAAGACGGCGGCAATTTTGGAGAACAGCGATCTGAGTGAGTAGAGTGTTGGTGTGATGGGTAAAAACAGGGGCGGTGTTCAAAATAAAGCAAAAAAGAGAATAGCGCACATAAAGTGGCTATTATATACGAACACTCCACCGCCCCAATGGTCGAAAGCTCAAAAACTACAAGCTGAGCTAGACCCACCACACCCGCTCACTCAGAAAAACAAATAAAATCGTTAACAATTAACAAAACTCCAACAACCAATCCGAAAAGCCTGCCTGTTTTTAAAAAAAGATGCCCGAACGACTGCGAGGGACCACTTTTCACACCACATTGTGAAAATACGTGCAGACATTGCAGCCCCAGCACATAACCCCTAAATGAGGACATCATCATCAATGTGGTGAACAGCCCGCTCACTACGTCATCGAGGGAGTGTCAGCGTGCCAACCCCGGCGACGTCCAGCTGACGCAAGGAGGGTCAGAGTGAAACAAGTAGGAGCTGAAAAATAAAATATATTTTTTTTTGTTGTTGCCCTACGTGGCACACCACACTCGATGCACTGCGCTGCATATTAATATTACACAAAATATTGTAACATTGAGCGGAACTTTTTCTGCCCGATGAGAAGAATGGCCCGTAAAGCCATACACCAATTAGGCAGGAAAATGTAACAATATTTAAAAAAAAAAATCAAAACAACATATTTTTAAAGTAAAATAAACCAAAACCCAAAAATAAAAAAAAAAAATATACAAAAATGGGTTGGTTTGGATCTGACGATAGTCAGACAAAAGATAATACGGCCAATGTGGTCAATAACTTAAAAATAGTCGACCATACAGAAGACATTCAGTCACTGTGGTTACTCCTTTTGATCATGACGATCGTAACAGTCGCTCAGTTTATATTAACGCTATATGTTAAGCATAACAAGATAATAAAGAAGCGTTATAAAAGCAGAGCAGATAAAATTAAAAAAAAAAAAAAACACACCCAAAATGTATTTTGAATTAAGATGATCTAAAATTTTTATTTTTAATACCAGAAAACTAGAATGAAAAAAAAAAAAAGATTATTGAAGAAACCATTTTAGGAGAGGCCACAATTTATAAAGTTCGATTGCACAGATAAATCCATATTATTCTTTAAATGGACTGGCAAGAAATAAAAAACGAGCTTAAAGAAATTAAAACAACTTTCGACATGTCTTATAAATGCATGACACCAAATAGAGAAGTGCAACAAGACACTCTCAACAAGCATGCGCAGATATTGGTAAGATGCTTTAATGAAGCACGCCAATTAATTCACAGAGAAAGGAAAAGATTAACAAAAAACCATTTATCCCAAGCAGTAAAATTTCTAAACAGGTTCCGTGAGAACTTGTTAAACGTCAAGTACAGACATAACTTAAATATTACAATCCCAACGATTTTAAGCACACCTATAGTGGCTGAGATCGGTGAGGATATCGAAAGTGTAGGAGAATCGGAAATAGAAATAAAAGAAGAGGATCTCCACGATCTTGCAATTCCAGCGATAATAACATTACCCGAATTACTTGAAGAAGAACTTTCAGATTCAAATACTTCAAGAATACAGGAAACAGCCAAAATGACAGACTCTGCCGCAACATCAAGGGAATATGTGCGACAAATTTCGTCCACAATACCTGAGTTTGACGGAAAAAGTTAAACTTAAATAGATTCCTGACGGCCCTCCGGCTAATAGATCTGACAAAAGGAGATCAGGAGATGCTAGCGATAGAGGTAATCAAGACAAAGATACTTGGTCCATTATCATACAAAGTTGAAAATGAAAAGACCATTATCGGTATAATAAATGTATTAAAATCATCAGTTAAAGGCGAATCGCCCGATGTCATCAAAGCAAAAATGCTTAGTACACAACAGCGCGGCAAAACTGCAGCGCAATATACCACAGAGATAGAAAACCTACGTGGGTTGCTCGAAGCAGCCTATATAGATGATGGTTTAGATTCAAACAATGCAGACAAATTCGCTACAAAGGAAGCCATATCTGCAATGACCAAGAATTGTGGGCACGAGAAGCTCAAAACCATATTGGAAGCTGGAAATTTCAACACAATGAATAGCGTGATTGAAAAATACATACACTGCAGTACAGAAATGACCGGCAATTCAAATAGTGTATTATTCTATAATAATAGAGGACACTATCGAGGTAATAATTACCGAGGAAATTACCAAAACAGAGGTAATGGCCGAGGAAATTATAACTCATACAACAACAATTATAGAGGTCGAGGTGGTTACCATAGTGGAAACAGAGGACGAGGTGGTAACCAAAATTATAATAGAGGTGGAGGTTACTCAAGAGGTAACCAAAACCATAACTATAAAACAAGTCATACCCACAATGTCCGAAACATACAATCGGAAAACGAACATGCCCCCTTGAGCGACAATCTACAGTAAAATTATACAAAATTAATCTCAATTTAAGCATTTTTATACGATTAAAGAATATGAGTACCAATTAATGGGTAACTCTTTTAATAGATACAGGTGCAGAAATTTCCCTGCTTAAATGCAGAAACAATAATCTTAACGATTTAAATCCAAAAAACACAACAAATATATCAGGAATAGGGCAAGGGACAATTCAGTCTCTAGGTACACTACATTTAGAAATGTGTATTGCTAATGCAGCAATACCATATGAATTCCATATCGTACCTGACAATTTTCCTATACCAGGGGATGGTATAATTGGCTTGGATTTCATTAAGAAATACAATTGTATTTTGGAATTCCACGACCAAGAAGATTGGTTCACTTTGAGGCCCAAAAATTTCAGGAACATAAACATTCCTATTATACATTCACTAGATAACGAAATAATTTTGCCAGCTAGATCAGAAGTGATTCGAAAGATTCAGCTAACATCTACTGACACACATGTCCTCATCCCCAACCAGGAATTGCAACCTGGCATAATAATAGCAAGTGCACTCGTAAACACTCAGAACGTCTTGATTCGAATTATTAATACAACTGAAAAAGACGCTATAGTTAGTAGCGCAAATATAAAAAGCGAATCATTGGATGATTATGATGTATACAATGCAAATATAGAAAATAGTGCACAAAGAACTTCAGAAGTATTAAAACTTCTTAAATTTCCATCGTTATTCAAAAGCGATTTAACAAAATTATGCACCGAATATAGCGATATTTTTGGTCTTGAAACAGAAACCATATCAGCTAATAATTTTTACAAGCAAAAATTGAGATTAAATGACAAAACTCCAGTCTATATCAAAAACTATAGAATGCCAGAAAGTCAAAAGCCAGAAATTCAAAGGCAAGTTGACAAATTAATAAAAGATGGCATTGTCGAACCATCTATTTCAGAATATAATAGCCCACTTCTCTTGGTACCCAAGAAATCACTGCCTAACTCGGCGGAAAAGAGATGGCGATTAGTAGTGGATTATCGCCAAATCAACAAGAAACTGCTAGCAGATAAATTCCCACTTCCAAGAATAGAAGATATTCTTGATCAATTAGGTCGAGCAAAATATTTCTCGTGCCTAGACCTGATGTCAGGATTTCATCAAATAGAATTAGACGAAAGGTCAATAAATATAACATCATTCTCAACTTCAACAGGAGCATACCGCTACACGCGATTACCATTTGGTTTAAAAATAGCCCCAAATTCTTTCCAAAGAATGATGACCCTTGCATTTTCAGGCTTAACGCCTTCGCAAGCATTTCTGTATATGGATGATTTAGTAGTCATAGGCTGTTCTGAAAAGCACATGCTTAAAAATCTAACCGACGTTTTCAAATTATGTAGGCAACATAATTTAAAACTACATCCAGAAAAATTCACTTTCTTTATGAAAGAGGTTACTTATTTAGGTCACAAGTGTACTGACAAAGGTATATTGCCAGATGACTCTAAATATGAGGTAATAAAAAATTACCCCAAACCAGTAAACGCAGACGAAGCTAGACGATTCGTGGCATTTTGCAATTATTACAGAAGATTTATTAAGAACTTTTCTGAGAACGAGGCTTTGTAAAAAGAATGTTCCATTTGAATGGACAAGCGAATGCCATGAGGCATTCGAATATCTTAAAAGGGAATTAATGAAACCAACACTCCTTCAGTACCCAGATTTCAGCAAACAATTTTGCATAACCACAGATGCTAGTAAACAAGCATGTGGAGCGGTACTATCTCAAGACCATAACGGTCAACAGCTACCAGTGGCATACGCTTCAAGAAGTTTTACAAAAGGCGAAAGTAATAAGTCCACTACAGAGCAGGAGCTAGCAGCTATTCACTGGGCAATAAATCACTTCAGACCATACGTATATGGTAGACATTTCTTAGTACAATTTACCATAGGCCACTATCATATCTTTTTTCGATGAGAAACCCCAGTTCAAAATTAACCAGAATGAGACTAGACTTGGAGGAGTTTGAATTCACAGTAGAATATCTCAAGGGGAAAGATAATCATGTTGCAGACGCATTGTCCCGAATAACCATCGGAGAACTTAAAGCGATGAATAGACAGATACTAAAGGTCACAACAAGATCTACAACAAGACAGAAAAATACCTGCGCAGGTGAAAAATTGCATGAACCAAATAAGAAAGAAAATATAAAAATGCCCAATATCTATCAGGTAATCAATAACATTGATGCCAAAAAATATGTTATACTCACAATACACAAGCATAAGTGCTTGTTGAAAAGAGGAAAACAAATTATAACACCTTTTGATATGACTAATTTTTATTCTAATGAAAAAATCGATTTAGATCAATTCTTTCAAAGGCTTAATGAAGAAGCAAGAATAAATAGCATCATTCAAACACAATTGTCACCAAGTGAACAAATCTTCGAATTTGTCACTATAAAGAATTTTAAAGAAAAGGGCAATAAAATATTAAAAAACTTAAAAATAGCGCTATTAAATAAGGTGACTAAGATAGATAAAAATGATAAGGTTCAAATAAAAGCAATACTGTCTAAATATCATGATGATCCATCAGAAGGAGGCCATTCAGGAATTTCTAGAACCCTGAGGAAAATAAAAAACTATTATTATTGGCCACAAATGACAAAGGCAATAAGTAAATATGTTAAAACGTGTTTAAAATGTCAACAAGCCAAGACAACAAAACATACTAAAACACCTTTGACGATAACAGAAACGCCAGCAGCAGAATTTGATATAGTTTTGATAGATACCATTGGTCCACTGCCAAGATCAGAAAACGGAAATGAGTATGCTGTTACTATCATTTGCGATTTAACAAAATATTTGGTAACGGTAACGGTTCCAAATAAAAGTGCAAGATCAGTTGCTAAGGCTATATTCGAAAATTTTATTCTAAAGTACGGTCCAATGAAAACAATAATAACGGACATGGGAACGGAATATAAAAACCAAATTATAGACGACCTGTGCAAATATATGAAGATAAAAAACATTAATTCAACAGCACACCATCACCAGACATTAGGAACAATAGAACGAAGTCACAGAACTTTCAACGAGTATGTTCGCTCATATATATCTGTTGACAAAACCGATTGGGATATATGGATACAATATTTTACTTATTGTAAATAGATCCTATTTACAACATGGATGACTATTCAAAAGAAGTTAAGCTAAGATTAGAAATAGCATATAGAAGAGCTAAAAATATGTTAGACAAGGCAAAAGCCGATAGAAAGATAAAATATGATAGAAATATTAGTAACTTTGAATTAAAAATAGGAGATAAGATATTACTTAAAAACGAAACGGGTCATAAACTTGACAATAATTATTTAGGACCATATTTAGGTTCAGAAATAGGAGATAATGACAACATTACAATTATAGGAAATAAAAATAAAAAACAGATAGTCCATAAAGATAGGTTAAAAATTTTTAATTCATAATACATTTTGTTTGGTTGGCCAACGACAAATAAAAAACCAATAAAAACATTATAATACAAAACTTTTACTTTGCAAAATACAATGAAAATATATATATATATTATATTTTAACAATTAAGAACAATTAAATAAAATAGCATATTAACATATGGCAGCACTTGGTTGCTATGTTTATGTTTACGTCTATGCAAGCAGTTAGACCCAGGGCGGATGTAACATGATCGCCCACTTGAATGCCACAAAGTATAAGTGCATTGCCCACTTGAAGGCCAAAAAGTATAAGTGCATGGTCAGCATTCACACGCCGACCAAATGCATATTACATACGTACATACATAGCTCGCTCTCCCGATAAGCCTAGATATATAAGATATACATAACCCGGCAGCGCAGCTACGCGGATTAGCCTAAGTCCAAATATATTCAAAACTGTAAAATCGGATACTCTGTAGACGTTGAGCTGGCAGAACCATTTCTGCCTACTCTAAAATCAAAAGAATAAATTGAATAAATATAAAATCAGCCCGACGGCTGCATTCAACTCAAGACGGACTTGTGTTCTTAATTGGAGTTCATCATTACACTATATTCTAACCGAGCAAATATTCGATAAGTTTTATATATTAAATAACCAAGTACTTCATAAGGATACAGATAAAATAATATTCGACAAATGTGTTATTGGACTTATAAAACAAGAGCAAACTCAATGCAAATACACTAAAACCCATAGAAATTTTCAAATAAATTACATAGAACCAGATATACTTTTAACATGGAATATTCCTGAGACAATTGTCAACCAAGATTGTGCAAATAACCAAATAGTAATCTCAGGAGACAACATTATTAAAATTAAAAATTTTACCATGCAAATAGATGAGTTTCTAATTTCAAATAACCTAGCAGATTTTACACAAACAATTTATATCACCAACAATGTTACACGCTTAGAACCAATAAATCACTTACAAACAAAAGAAATGATAAGAGCCCATGTAAAACACTATAACTTCTTTCAAATTATATGCATTACAACATTTATCATCATGATAATTAGTTTGACTCTGTATTTAGCATATAAGTTTAAAAATATACCTAAGAAAATTGTTGTCAAATATTGTAAACAAAAAGAAGAACATCCGCACCTAGAAACTAATGTCAAGGAAGATATTCAGCTAGGAAACAATATTTTGATATACCCAAATCTAACGACCTGAGGACAGGTCAAATTCAAAGGTTGGGGGAGTGACATATCCATAAGTCCCTAAGACTTAAGCATATGCCTACACACCAATACACATACAATATCATACAATATGTACACCCAAATACACCCCCTATGTACCCAACAAATATCATATAAGAATAAATTGTCATATGATCCTCAAAACCAAGGTTGAATGGAAAAAACCCCAAATCATAATGGACTGTCATAAGATCCTCAAAACCAAGGTTGAATGGAAAAATCCCAACTCCAATAATCACCCACAAGTAGACTAAACATCACTTCCCCACGTTCAAACTTCGGACTCGCAGTCCCGAAAAACAAAAGTGTCAAATTATAAGCCAAAGCACTTGTATCCAAGAGCAAATGCACTTGATCAAAGAGAAGCGTAAAACAATTAAAGTCAGAAGCTTTTTCTCTTCACTTGATCATATCCCTTAAGTCCAAAGTCCATATTAGAAAAGCTCGATACCGAGGCTTGAACGTCAACCAAATCAGAATAAGTAGATGAGTTCAGTTTGAGACCTAATTGTAATCGTTCGGTGTTCTTCAACTAAAAATATATTTGTAATCATTCAGTAAAATAAAATTATATTTTTTTTACTTATAAGTATTGCAAGTATCTAATTATATATTTCTAACTATATATTTATAGTTAGGAAAAATAATATGCATCGCAGTGCAATCAAAAAAAATTTGACAACGCAGTGCTATTGAAATTGCGCTCTCGGAAACGCTGTCGGTTCCCTTGATGGCTTAACTGGACGCGTTACGCGGTGCCGGTGCTGGTTGTCGCGCAGGCTTCCTTCTGCTGGTTGATGTCCTTACATTGGTTGCAAGTGTACTTGCAATAGGCGCTCCATTGTCCCTCGCAGTCCAACGGGAATGGTTCCTTGTAAACTGGTATGCTGGCTCTGGGTGGTGGTGTTGTAGTTTTAGTTTTTATATTATTTGTGGTTTTGATGAATGAGGGATTTGGGCTTTGGGTTTTTATTGGCGCCTTTTTCAATTTTTGTTGTAAGAAATCAAGCTCTGCTTGTAGTTTGCGAACAGTTGACCAGGCTGGTGGTGGCGATTGAGAATATAATAGCCATCTTAGGTGAGCGCTATTCTCTTTTTTAACATTTACCGCACACCGCCGCGCTTGCTTCCCGTTGCCTCACTCTACTCACTCAGAATTTTGTTTTTCTCCGAGTCTCCAGTCCAGTCCAGATCAATTTTTGATTTTAAAGGGTTTTTGGAGGCCCTCATCCTTTGTAGTTCTAAGGCCCCTTGTCCTTAGGCCTTAGATCCGACGTCCTGTCACGGTCGCCATGTAATATGAAAATCCTTGTAGTTGTTCTTTGTGGAGCATAGCTCCGTTTATTTGATTGATAGGCTTGTGTCAGTGGTAAAATTCGTCTGAATCTTAAAGCTAATACAATATTCTTCTTAGGCTATTAATTACGCCTTCGCTGCCTGGTGAAGTCGGCAGAGAAGCGGTTGTTATATGTTAAAAGAGTTGAGCGAAAATGCTATGTGCGCACAGTATGTATGTATGTATTTAGTGGCATTTGGTTAGCGTGGGAATGCTGACCATGCACTTATGTATGTATGTATGTAGTTCATAAGCGGGCGATCATATAACGCTTCCACTTGAACATTATTGTTTATGCTAGTATTCTGAGTATATTGTACTCTATGTAACTATGTATTCTAAATATATGTGTTCGCATACCACAATATTATCAGAATTTCGTATGTCCATACGTTATCATTTAGTTTGGGAGATTGCGAATGAAGGTCAAACTGTTCTAAAGTATGCTTCAACAGAAATAATTATAGCAGATGTACTAACCAAGAATTTAAATACCTTCCACTGTAAAATGATCAATAGTTAGTATGTTACTTTTTCCGTCTGGGTAATTTATTATTTAAAAAACTGGTGTTTTCGTTATTTATCTTGGAATGTGGGATATTATCAGAATTTCGTTCGTATCAGATTTGTCTTCAATGTATTCAGTGAATTCTTGTAACTTGAAATTTATTAAATCTATCATTTGTTCTCCTTCAAAGTTATGATTTAAATGATTAGTCAATTCGACTCCTTGGTTAATGACTTCTATTGAGTGGTTAAGTTCGCTTATTTGTACATTATTTTTGTTGTTGTAAGTCTTCTTTATCTTCTTGATTTAAAGTACCGAATAGGTTTTTTTAAATTGTTCCCATAATGTTAACAAGACCGCGATTACTACGTTTAACAATTCTTATACCGTTAATTTCTCTGTTAAGTTTTTCTACTAGATACTATATTTGTGGTAAGTTATTAAATTGTTGAGTTCATCATAAGTACTTTCAGTTTTATTTAAGTTAATAGGAAAATAATGATATTCGTGGTAGATCTATTGATTCGGTTTGAAAGATTAGGTTGCCGTTTTTGGCCTGGATATGGGTTATTTCTAGGTATTGTATGTTAATTGTCGATAGGAGGCACAACATGAGTATCAAGATCGGGAGTAGGCCTTGGATTATCGTTATTATATTTACTTCTATTATTTTTTTTCTCTTTTTTAACTTAGATTTATAATGGTTTATCTTTCTACCTCTATTTATTTCTTGGAAATGTTTATCATCTCTTTGTCTTAAATTTCCTGCCTTTTTGTTAGTCGGGTTAACTAGAGGGAATTCTTTGAAGTTTGTGTCTATGTTAAAGTCGTGTCTATTTTCATTGAGTTTGTCAATTTTGTTTACTTTATTTTGTTGAGTGTAATAGGCAGGGGCATTTTGAAATATTTAAAAGTCGATTTATTATCGAGTCATTAGGGAAGTAAATATCACTTTTCTTAGTGCAGATGTATTCTTTCATTAGATCCTTAGCAAAGGTATCAGTCATTTCCATATAACTGCTTTTTATTCTAGTTTTATGGAAATATTATTTTATTATTTGGACGTCGTCAAAATTGTCTTTTATGAATTCGAATTGTAACTACATGAACAGACCCAGATTTGGACAGCAGGAAAAGAAACCATCACAAGTACTAAACGGACTGCCAGACAAAAAACAGAACAATTTTCATATAGATACCGCTAGCGAACAAACTACAGAGTACAACGTCGAACCAAAATAAAGTGATGAAGCAACACTTAATGAATACTATTCAGAAATCTCAGATTTCGAGCAGGATGCAGACGAGGCAGAACATTCTGAATTACATTTTTTAGAGTAGAACCCTCTTCGTTACCCTAGGTAATGGACAGATTATCAACATTCTGATAGACACCGGATCCAACAAAAATTACATCCAAACAAGATTAGCTAAGAAACCAATCAAAAACAACCAACCCTTTTCGTTAACTCTGTGGGCGGAAAAATTCTTATAACAAACCATACAATCGCCAATCCTTTCGACCTAAAAAATACTTTTATTAAATTTTTTATACTACATTTTTATTATCGGAAACGATACACTGCGCGAAGTAAAAGCCCAAAATTAATATGCAAAATGGAATAAAATAAAACGTGAAACCTCACGCAAGGTCAACAAATTAGATACTCAAGTAGAACACGCTACAGAAACTCAACAGAAACAATTAATACCTATTTGCTCAAACTTTAAAAATCTTTTTGGAGACCCGGACGAAAAACTGACATACACAACAAGAGTAGAAGCCCAATTTGCTCAATATACCCGTACCCAGAGGCTCTTAGACCAGAAGTAGAAAAACAAATACAAGAGCTACTGGCAAACGACATAATTAGACCCTCACGATCTTCATACAATTCCCCAAAATGGATTGTCCCAAAAAAAATAGGATTTCCACTAAAGAAATTCGATATCGAAAAAACGGCGTTCTCAGTTAATCAGGGAAAAAACGAGTTTACCAGACTACCGTTTGGCCTCAAAAACGCTCCTTCAATTTTTCAACGGACGCTGAACGATATGCTTAGAGAACATATAGGAATTAGGTGTTTCGTAAACATCGATGACATCATCATTTTTAGCAAAAATGACGAAAACCATCTAAAAGACATCAAGATAATTTTTAATATGCTAGAAGATGCAAATATGCGAATATAGCTTGACAAATGCGAATTATTAAAAAAATAAGTGGAATTCTTAGGGTTTTTCGAGGCCGATACGTCAGGTCTATCGTAGAATTTCCCGACCCAAAGATCTTCGTTCCTTTTTAGGACTCTCAGGGTTTTACCGTCGCTTTATCAAAGATTATTCGAAACTCGCAAAGCCCTTTTAAGAGGGGGAGAGGGCCGAGGTCGTATTTCAAAAAGTGCCTCAAGCGAGGAAAACGCTAGGGACTAAACTAAAACAAACTCTAGCTTCCGAAGAAGCCTATCCTAAACCAATAATGTTTATTTCTAGAACCTTAAGTAAGGCAGAAGAAAGTTACGCACCAAACAAAAAAGAAATGCCATAATTTGGTCAATACAAACTCTTAGACATTTTGTGTATGGTGCAACCAAAATAAAGACATTCATAGATCACGAGTCTCTCACACACCTAACCAATCAAAAAAGACGTAACGATCAAATGAAAAAATGGAAAGAAATTTTAGAAAAATATACCCACGAACTTTTGCACAAACCTACTTCCAATCTAAAGCAGGTAATGGAGAACTAAAATCTATGACAGAAACCGTGCACAGTAGTTTTTCTCTACGACTTTTATCTCACATGTAAACAAGTAGTCCTCACAGCAATAGAGAAATTTTCTTAATTCGCACAAGCTAAAATAGTCAATTCACGAGCAACCCAAGACATTAAAAAACCCCTTAAAGAAACAGTAATAAACTTCGGTATTCCTGAAGTAGTGATAATAGATAACGAAAAATCTTTTGGATCAGGTCCCATAATGCGGACGCTGCAAGACCAGTTCAATATAAAGGTCTATAAAGCACCACCCTACAACAGCTCAGTCAACGGTCAGATCAAACGCTTTTATTCAACTCTTTCATAAATTATTAGATGCCAAAAAGCCGAGAAATTACACAGTTCATTAAACGACCTTATAGAGAGATCATCAATACACTCAACCACAAACAGGAAATCGGTCGATTTATTCTTTGGAAGGAAAGTATCTCTTGACCCTAAACTACTACAGACAGAAAGACAGAAAATTATGGACAAAATCAAGCTCACGCAGGAAAAAGATTTAGCTCACCATAATAAAAGTAGGAATCAAATAAAAAACTACTATACTGGACAAGAATATTCGTACAAAACAATAAAAGATTAGGCAGCAAGTTGTCAGCCAGATACAAAAAAGAAATTGTGAAGGAAGACAGACACACTACAGTACTAGCACAAAGCGGGAGAATAATTTTTAAAACCTAATTCGAAATGAAATACGTCATTTACAGAGCCCTTCTGACAGTGTGCCCTGCGGACGTACAAATAACGGACTACACTAATTCTGACATTGTGACACTGACTACAGGACTAGCCAAGGTTCAAACAGGGATCTTTCGATTAATCTATATTATTGACATAGAGGAATATGAAAAAACAATTGATAAAATAAACCAGACAGCCTTATTGAAATTAAAAACTTACGACCCAATCCTACCCTTCATAATAGAGGAAGTCAGGATTTCTAAAAAGCTAATCAATAGCTTGAATGTCAGGAGTATAAAGAAAAGACATATAGATCTAATAGGTAGTGCTTGGAAATGGAAATAAGATTTTGAAATAATTCAAGAAAAAATAAATTCAGCTTTCACTAATAACAATAAACAGGTTATTCTTAATAGGCTTATCATGGACAAAATAATTAAAATAACTCTGGCCAAAATAAATTTAATAATCAGCCTAAAATATGAAGGAGACGCTTAAAGGGATACTAGCACGACATTAATGTTTCAAATTCAAATGCTTAAAGAAAAAATTCTTAGTCTTAATCAGGCCATACAGTGGGAAAAAGCAGACATTAGCAACCCCCAAATACTAGGAGACGAGGAGATCAATGAAGTTAAAAGAATATTAGATCGGAATCAATTACCTTACACAAACTTTGAGTAAGCCATGCACATAGCAGACATAGCAGACTAAACATAGCAAGTAACGGACCAATGTTAATCTATATTGTAAAAATCCCTGTAACCGATACCAAGCAACACAAAGAAATTCTAATTAAAACAATAAAAATTGGTCAATATGTCAACAAAATAGAAACAAAAAATGTAATTAGATGTAACATAAAATATTTTCAAAAACTACAAAATGTAATACTTATAATGAGATAACGATTTGTGAACGTAACATGATAGACATTAGTAATTCATTAATAAATTAATAATAAAACTACTACTAATAAAACTAAAACTACTAATAAAGGTTACAAAATTCCATATCAACCGAACCACCGATGACAAACCGGCCAACGACCGCAACGAGTGGGGACACTCGATTTTAAAGGCGGAGGAGTTAGCACCAAAAGAATTCGTAAACAACAATCTGCGAAGGCTTACACGCGCATCCGGCCGTGCACCTGCAGTAGCCAATAAATGCAAGATCAGCGTCTGGAGCGCTTCCGTGGCTGCGACAATGGCAGAGTCGGAGTTGGCACTGACTCTAGCAGAAGCAGCGACGCTGCTGGGGGTATAAATACCACCCAATTTTGTACATTAAATTTACTTCCGATTTTTCTCAAAATAAAGACGGACCATCGGCCCGAACTACCTTCTTGTGAAAATAAACAAACGCTTACTTTAACTTATGAATAGAATGTTTAATCGTACTTGTGAAGGTAAAAGTTTCACCTTCTTTGTACTGAATATCACGGTATTCAAGCAAAACGTGGGAAAGTTGCTCCCTTTCTTTTGTATTTAGATGTTCTAATCTAAATACTTTATATTCTCTTAACTCGTCATCTAAGGCGTAGTTAGAGGATGTTACTAGAAGGGCTTCTTCTATGTAGGGGTAATTAGAGAGTTTTTCTCAGATTTAGAAGTCTTGGGACACTCATGGGTAGTCTTAGACTCTTCAGGGTTAGACGATCTGAGGCACTCTCTTGAGACCTTTGACTCGTCTGGTTTTAAGTGGGATTTCCGCTAAATTTTCTGGAGGGTTTTCTCCTTGTTCTGCGTATGTAGAGGGGTTTCCTCTGAATTGGATGATCTGTATGTAGAGGGGTTTCCTCTGGGTTAACTGACTTGGGTCACTTATTGGTAGCCTCGGACTCAGCTGTTTGGATGTGATCTTACCAAATTTTAAATGTGTAGCCATTTATAGTGACTGTTTGAGTTGTCATTAATTTGAGGGTTGATTGGTTCTAAATAGGTTCTGCTTAATAGTAAGTCATATTCTTCTGAAAAGTTGTGAATATAGAATGATTGTTTAATGGGATAAAGTTTGCTTGACAGCAATGAAACGCTTTGGTTCAATGTTATAATGCCATTTACAGTGTGGACTTTTACTTTAGAAGGTTTGATTGGGAAATTAAATAAATTTTGATTCATAATATTAATAGACGAACCAGTTGTCTACTAATCATTTGACAGTAATATTATTCAGTGTAAGAATGGGTTTCCTCCTCCTCTGAATCGCTTACTGTTTCCGAGGCTGGTTGAAAAAAATTTTCGCATCCTGAGTCCATTCAGTATTGGGCACTAGCTGTTTCTCTCTGTCGTTTTACGGGAGGGTTTGGTGCACTATTACTTCTTTGTTAACAATTTAAAGGATTCTGGACTCTACCTATATTTAGTTTTTGTGTGAGTTCGCTTGCTAACCTTGGAATTGGTTCACAGGGTCTTGGAGTAGTGTTTGGATTTGATTTATTTGCATTATGCATAACATTGTTCACGAAATTTTGATAGTTTCCCTTATTCTTAAAGGTTTGGGGTTGGATTGTGTTAGGATTGGAATTATTTTGGGACTTGTTCGGTCATTAAAAGATATTTCGTATACACCTTCTTGTTCTGCTATTTGTTTGAGTTTAGATACTGTCGTAATGCAAGAGTCATAAATAACCTATATGGCAATTTTCTCATGATAACATTTTTGATTGTATTATTTAATGCATTCGTGCATATTGCGGTTATATTGATATCATTTTCTAGTATAAGTTTATTCGATATCGTGAATGATTTCATTTCTAACTCTTCGACGAACTTACGGATACTTCCGCTGAACGGTATGTTGTAAAGACGTCGGAGTAGTTCTTCACATGGTGTTTGGGTGCGCTGATGAGCGCATTCATTTGAGTTGGCCACGTTGTTGCTCCGGATAACTGGGATACACCCTGGGCATCTCCTGCAATTTCCATCTCAATTGCGATGAATAATACATGTCTTTGTCTGGTGTCGGTTGATGGGTAGATTTGAAGTATGAACTCTATCCTTCGGATAAGGGCACTGAGTTCTTGGGTATTACCACTGAATGTTGGTATTTGACTAATTTGGGTTAAAGCTTGATTCAGATGGGATTCCGATAACAGTTTGACTTGCTCGGTTGCCATGGTTGATGATTTTATTTTTATTTTTGTTTTTACACTTTTATTGACCGTATGCAGACTATTGCGTGTCAACCACCGACTATTCGGGTTATCGCGATTGATAGCGTAATCAGAACAGAACTACTGTATGGAGACAATTTTTGTGTTTATACTGCCTATATAAATATAGGGATAGCTTAAGAGCGAAGTTTAAGAGAATAAAGTTATCAACGCCTATTCTTCCGTAAATAGAGCTATCTATTCTCCCGTAAAAAGGGGTGTCTATTCTCCCGTAAAGAGAGAAGCTCCTGAAAAATAGGAGTAATAGGAGAGTCTTGAGACAATTGTGTGGGCGAAAGTTTTTTTTTTATTTCAGTTGGCCAAGTATACTCTAGACTTTGGAATATGATATAGAAATTTACAAGACTAATAAAAATATGAAAACATATCAAATAATTTTTCAAAGTGTGGGCGAATTGTTTTGGGCTGTTTGTGGGCGTTAGAGTGGGC
The DNA here is from genome assembly GCF_004382145.1 of Drosophila mauritiana. Classification (NCBI taxonomy): domain Eukaryota; kingdom Metazoa; phylum Arthropoda; class Insecta; order Diptera; family Drosophilidae; genus Drosophila; species Drosophila mauritiana. The sequence continues at coordinate 135,018 of NW_022881560.1, forward strand.
GTGACAAAAAGTTTTTTTGCAAATCAATAGAAATTTACAAGACTAATTTCAATATGAAAAAATATCCAAGAATTGTTCAAAAATGTGGACGTGGGAGTCGTGGGTGGTTTGTAGGGGTAAGAGCGGGCAATATGAATGTGGGAAATGAACCAGATCAGGGAAAATGAACGATGAAACAGAGAGCAAGAGAGTAAGGCCCAGTGGCAACGCTGATTAACGAAAAAACCAAAAGAGGGACTTCGAGTAAAATGGTGAACGAGAGCTGTCGCAAGTTTTTCAATCGCGCTGTATACTTATGCAACTAGAGCTAAACAATTGTCATCAAACAATTAAATAATAATAAGTAAGAACTATTGTCATTAAACAATATTAAGTGTACTATAAACAATTGTCATTAAACAATAAAGTAACGCTATATAAAGTAAACTTACTACAATTTTGAAACTCAACCTGGATGGCCCAAGTTGTGTATGCATAAGTGCGAATTTAATGAGTGCGAGCGAGACAAAACGTGACGCCGCATCGATTAAAAGAAAAACGACAACGAAGCAAAAAAAGGATCGCGGTGAGGCTGAAGCAATTAGAAGTCAATCGACGACGGCGAGCAAAATGTGTTTGTGACGCAGTGTTCATTGCAATGATCAATGATCACTTTCCAATGCCGCAGGTTGACGTTGTTATCGAAAAGCTCCAGCGTGCTTTGGTGTATACGACTTTAGATTTAACTAACGGTTTCTTTCATGTGCCCGTTGAGTTGGAATCCCAGAAATATACCTCATTTGTAACACAAAAGGGACTGCACGAATTTCTGTATGTGCCCTTTGGTATTACAAAACTCACCTGCAGTTTTTACTCAATTCATAATGGCAGTCTTAAGGGAACTAATCAACACTGGAGATGTAGTAGTATACATGGACGATGTGATTGTGCCCAGTTAAAATGTGTGTGAAGGATTGGTAAAGCTGGAGAAGGTGTTAAGTGTTGCCAGTGAAAATGGATTAAAAATAAATTGGTGGAAATGTCAGGTGTTGCAAAAAAAAAGTTAACTTTTGGGGTATATAGTTGAGTGTGGTACTATTAAGCCTTCTGGAGAGAAGACAAGTGCTATCGTTTTTTTTCCGTTGCCAAATGATAAAAAAGTGTTCAAACATTCTTAGGATTGACGTCGTATTTTCCTAGATTTATAAAAGACTTTGCAGTGACTGCTAAGCCTTTGTCGGACCTGTTAAGGCAAAATACTAAGTTTCAATTTGATGTGCTGCAGAAGGTAGCGTTTGAACAGTTGAAAGTAGCCTTAACTTCTAATCCCGTATTGAAATTGTACAATCCTAAATTAGAAACGGAAATTCATACAGACGCTTCAAAATATGGTTTCGTTGGTGTATTATTACAAAAAGACCCAGAGGATGGTTTGTTTCATCCGGTTCAATACATGAGTCGTAAGACTAACCAATGCGAAAAAAAATATCATTCTTATGAGCTTGAGGTTCTTGCAGTTATCGGTGCATTAATGAAGTGGCGTGTGTATGTGTTAGGTTTGAAATTTAAGATTGTGACTGACTGCAACGCGTTCACTATGACGATGAAGAAGAAGGACGTTCCTTTGAGGGTAGCTAGGTGGGCATTATACCTTCAACACTTCGATTATCAAATAGAACATCGCTCAGGGACGAGAATGAGACATGTTGATGCGTTGAGTAGAGTATCATGTTTTATGCTGACCGATACTGTTATACATCACTTGAAACAAGTACAATTACTCGATGAATGGACGAAAGTAGTAAGAAGGCTTGTAGAAAATAAAGGGTATGAAGATTTTTATATAGAAAACCAAATACTTTTTTATGATCCTAATCGCGAGCTTATTGTTGTACCGTCGCAGATGGAAAATAAAATAATCACGATTGCTCATAAGCATGGACATTTTGCTGCGAAGAAAACGCAAGATTTAGTTGAGAAATCTTACTTCATACCAAAACTTAAAGAAAAGGTTGTTCGTGTTGTGGACAGTTGTGTGGAGTGTATTGTATTTAATTCGAAAGCTGGGAAGAAAGAAGGTGTTGGAATATACAATTCAACCTACAAAAATAACGTTAAACAACACTACTTTATATTTGACATGAATGGCCACACCTTTTATTTGTTCTCTCATTCTTGTACGTTTTTTGCTGTGAGTAGGTCGTGGTGCTGGTGTTGCAGTTGAAAATAACTTAAAAAATATAACATAAAACTCAAACACAAACTTGACTATTTATTTATTTATTAAGAAAGGAAATATAAATTATAAACTACAACAGGTTATGGGCCCAGTCCATGCCTAATAAACAATTAAATTGTGAATTAAAGATTGTGAAAATAAATTGTGAAATAGCATTTTTTTTTTCACATTCTTGTGAAATTAATTCCTTCTCAGAATTTGAGTGAAAAATGGACAATGCTAAACGTAATATTAAGCCGTTTGATGGCGAGAAGTACGCGATTTGGAAATTTAGAATTAGGGCTCTTTTAGCCGAGCAAGATGTACTTAAAGTAGTTGATGGTTTAATGCCTAACGAGGTAGATGACTCCTGGAAAAAGGCAGAGCGTTGTGCAAAAAGTACAATAATAGAGTACCTAAGCGACTCGTTTTTAAATTTCGCAACAAGCGACATTACGGCGCGTCAGATTCTTGAGAATTTGGACGCCGTTTATGAACGAAAAAGTTTGGCGTCGCAACTGGCGCTGCGAAAACGTTTGCTTTCTCTGAAGCTATCGAGTGAGAAGTCACTATTAAGCCATTTTCATATTTTTGACGAACTTATAAGTGAATTGTTGGCAGCTGGTGCAAAAATAGAAGAGATGGATAAAATTCCTCATCTACTGATCACATTGCCTTCGTGTTACGATGGAATTATTACAGCGATAGAGACATTATCTGAAGAAAATTTGACATTGGCGTTTGTGAAAAATAGATTGCTGGATCAAGAAATTAAAATTAAAAATGACCACAACGATACAAGCAAGAAAGTTATGAACGCGATCGTGCACAACAAAAATAACACTTATAAAAATAATTTGTTTAAAAATCGGGTAACTAAACCAAAGAAAATATTCAAGGGAAATTCAAAGTATAAAGTCAAGTGTCACCACTGTGGCAGAGAAGGCCACATTAAAAAAGACTGCTTCCATTATAAAAGAATATTAAATAATAAAAATAAAGAAAATGAAAAACAAGTTCAAACTGCAACATCACACGGCATTGCGTTTATGGTAAAAGAAGTGAATAATACTTCAGTGATGGATAACTGCGGGTTTGTCCTTGATTCTGGTGCTAGTGACCATCTTATAAATGATGAGTCGCTGTATACCGACAGTGTGGAGGTTGTGCCTCCACTTAAGATTGCAGTGGCCAAGCAAGGCGAATTTATTTATGCCACTAAGCGTGGTATTGTCCGACTACGGAATGACCATGAGATTACACTGGAGGATGTACTCTTTTGTAAGGAAGCTGCTGGTAATTTGATGTCCGTAAAGCGTCTCCAAGAGGCAGGAATGTCGATCGAATTTGACAAAAGCGGTGTAACCATTTCGAAAAATGGGTTAATGGTTGTCAAAAATTCAGGTATGTTATACAATGTACCTGTGATCAATTTTCAAGCATATTCTATAAATGCTAAGCATAAAAATAATTTTCGTTTATGGCATGAGAGGTTTGGCCATATAAGCGATGGCAAATTATTAGAAATAAAACGAAAGAATATGTTTAGTGATCAAAGTCTTCTAAACAACTTAGAGTTACCATGTGAAATTTGTGAACCCTGTTTAAATGGTAAACAGGCAAGACTTCCTTTTAAACAATTGAAAGATAAGACCCATATTAAAAGACCACTTTTTGTAGTACACTCAGATGTCTGTGGGCCTATTACTCCAGTTACTTTAGATGATAAAAATTATTTTGTGATCTTTGTTGATCAGTTTACACATTATTGTGTAACTTATTTAATTAAATATAAATCTGATGTGTTTAGCATGTTTCAAGATTTTGTAGCCAAGAGTGAAGCTCATTTTAATTTAAAGGTTGTGTATTTATACATTGACAATGGTAGAGTCAAATGGTCAAATGAGATGAGACAATTTTGTGTTAAGAAAGGAATTTCTTATCACTTAACAGTGCCACATACACCTCAGTTAAATGGTGTTTCTGAGAGAATGATAAGAACCATTACGAAAAAAAGCTCGAACCATGGTTAGTGGTGCAAAACTAGATAAAAGCTTTTGGGGCGAAGCAGTATTAACTGCTACTTATTTAATCAACAGAATTCCTAGCAGAGCACTTGTTGATAGTTCAAAGACCCCATATGAGATGTGGCACAATAAGAAGCCATACTTAAAACATTTGAGAGTGTTTGGTGCAACTGTTTATGTGCATATTAAAAACAAACAAGGAAAGTTTGATGATAAATCATTTAAAAGTATTTTTGTGGGCTATGAACCCAATGGTTTTAAGTTGTGGGATGCTGTAAATGAAAAATTTATTGTCGCAAGAGATGTTGTTGTCGATGAAACCAATATGGTTAATTCTAGAGCTGTTAAATTTGAAACAGTGTTCCTGAAAGATAGTAAGGAAAGTGAAAATTAAAATTTTCCGAATGACAGTAGGAAAATAATACAAACAGAATTCCCGAATGAGAGTAAGGAATGCGACAACATACAATTCCTGAAAGATAGTAAGGAAAGTGAAAATAAAAATTTTCCAAATGACAGTAGGAAAATAATACAAACAGAATTCCCGAATGAGAGTAAGGAATGCGACAACATACAATTCCTGAAAGATAGTAAGGAAAGTGAAAATAAAAATTTTCCAAATGACAGTAGGAAAATAATACAAACAGAATTCCCGAATGAGAGTAAGGAATGCGACAACATACAATTCCTGAAAGATAGTAAGGAAAGTAATAAATATTTTCTGAATGAGAGTAAGAAAAGAAAGCGAGATGATCACCCTCTCTGAGCTCCTGCATCAGCCGCAGGTTGTGCTCGTTCATCCGCTGTAGTAGCGGCAGACTCAGTATTTGATCATGTCCGGTGATGTTGATTAATGGGGAGGCCGCGATTCCAGGGCTCTTATCCACAGAGCCGAATCCGTTATTCCCACTAAAGGGTCAAAACCGCTTACGCAGCTCAAGTTCTCGGCTGATCAGTATCCATGCGCGATCCACTCAATAGAGCACCCAATTTACCAGACATTAACATCCGCAGCCGCATTCGCGACTCCCACCAAAGGGTCAAAAACGCTTACGCAGCTAAAATTCCTGGCTGATCCAGTATCCATCCATCCAGATGACGAGCAAGCGGTACAACCACATTTTAGCTATAGTTGACGGTTTTTCCAAATTTGTATGGTTGTATCACACCCGTAGCACAGCTTAGCTTGCTTTTTTTGTCTATCAGCTATCATCACAGTCCTCTTGCAAGCTTAAAAAGTAAAACTTTTATAGAATAGAAAAATGGTTCATTTACATACATCAAATTAATAAGTATACTAAATAAATAAGGCAAATACAAAGGAAATTAATATAACTACTGTAATTTGAAACATAAATTTTCCAAAAAGAAGACATTACATTGAGAAATAATTATTTCATAAAAATAATACGTAGTAGAAAATAAAAAATAATAAAATAAATAAAAAAATATGAAAACTGTTTATTGCAAAAGTTATATCTGGAGGCACGAAGTGCGGAGACAAGCACTCTACAATCACTGCCTTATTAATTTTTCTCACGTCGCAAGCTGAATACCCTAATTACAAGTATTCTAATATAAAGTCATTTTCGAAATTTATTTTTTAATATACATAGATTCGGCTATTACTATTTCTAAGCCTTATTTAAATAATAACAACGTTAAGGCAATACAAAACAAGAATTTTTCGCATGGTGCAAATTGATAAAAATTAATATAGATTTAAAGTCAACGAACTTCTAAGGTGAAGGGAATATTTTGTCAAATTTACAATGCATAAGCATACGTGTGCAAATTAAAATTGTTACTCTTTATTTATTTAAAAAAATAAATTTTATTTTTTATTATTTAACATTTATTTGGTGATAAACTTTTTCACTTATACTATTACGAGACACTTGGTAACTTATGTTTAACTTCGAGCTGTTGACGATCTCGTCCCGATTCTTTCAGACTCCCGATTCAGACTGATCTTCAAATTCTAACTCCTAATCCAATCAACCTCGGCCAGAAGCTTTTCTTTCGGAAAATTACCGAACTTTCGATAAAAGCTTTATGCTGGAAATTTTCCACTGCATTGTGAAATTCAATTATGCTGATCGATGCAATTTTTGATTGATACGCAATAAGTCGGCCGTGGCTTGGTCTCCAAGCGGAAGCTGTGTTTACGTTAAGTTTGGGTTGCTTATGTTAGCGGGTAGCTGAGTGCTGGCAAAGGCAATGACAAAAACAAAGACAAGGGCAATTCCGGCGAGATTGAGAATTGGAATTTGTTTATAAATTGTGGAAGGGAGCTATGTTCATGGGTTGGATAACTCTCCCCCCTCTAAAATGACGCGTCCCGCTTCATTATTAATTTCGTTCAAACGTTCATTTAATTCTGTTAAAAATTCTACATCATTATTTGGTTTTTCTGGTTCTGGCCGTTTTTGTTTGGTTACAAATATATAATACCTGATTTTTATTATTAATATAGTAATGAAATACAAAATGATTAAAATTAATAATATAAATGAAATTGAAATTTTCCAATTGTAAATTTCAATAAATGGGTTTAAAATATTAATGTTGTCAAGAGAAAGTTCTGAATTGTTTGATTTTATATATTCTGATATTTCTAAGTTTTTAAAGTGGTTGGTAGTTATGTACTCAAGTATTTTGTTTTCTGAATTGGTGTATGAAATATTATTTATTGTAGTTGTGCTGTTAAATGTTATTAAATATGACCCATTTAAATGAGAATTGTTCACAATATTATTTCCATTTATTAGAATGGCACCTTCTTGAATGATATCTATATTCATATTCTTTTCTAGAATTTTAGTGCAAATTGATTTTTCTCCATTTAGTAAGCGGGTAAAACAAGTCTTATCTTTACTTATAGTACAATAGTTGTTCAAAAGTTCGTTCTTAAAATTAGATATTTCATAATAGGTATTTTCGCATTTTGCGACCTGATTACTTATAAGTAATTTTCCATCATTATGTGAAATGGATCTGGCATAGTAAATTTCGCATCTGTTTGTTATAACGGGGTATTTTATATAAATTATTAAGAGTTCTTTATGCAATACAATTTTGAATATGGCGATGTCCATTAAGTCTGCAATAAGTACAGGCTGTTGTTCGTGATCTAATATTTCTTTGATGTCTTCATTGTTTAAAATTTTTGTGTTGAATAAATCAATTTTGGCCAGTGTGATAGTATCAATAATGTTTTGTAAGTCAAATGTTAATAAACGTAGGCGATGTTTTCTTAATGGCAATTCTTGATCGATAAAAATGTTTTTAAAATGATCGGAAAGTGATTTTATCTCTTTAAACAATTTGGAATTAATAATAAATTGTTGGTTATTGTTTTCAATTAAATCATTTATTTTATTCTGTATTTTAATGAAATCATCGTGATCCGGAGTTCCAGCTAACCATTTCCAAACAGTGCCTAACTCATTTATTCCCCTTTTTGATCTAGTTGGTATCAGTTGTGACAAAATTAATTCTATTATCTGTATTTAGTAAGTAATTTCCCATTGTGTCCGTGTATTTTTATCTTTTCTTACATATCCTGATTCTAGATTGATTATTTCTTTATAAAAACTTAAGTTAGTTACGTGGTATAAGTCAGCATATGATTCATAGGTAAGGACATCCTTTTTGTCTTTGAACAGGAAAAATTCGTGATTGGAGTAATCAATTATTTCTGAAGTGGTTATCATTACGAATGTTATTAAAAGTAATACGAAATGCATTTTCTGTAATTTAATAAAAAAATATGGTATTTGTTAAAACTTAATGTTGTCTTTGTGAATAGTCCTGTTTCTACTATTTATTATAACTTTGTTAGGTAAGTTTTCCTTAACAACCTGTTTTTTATATCTAGTTTTTAGCTTATTTCTTTCGCCGTGTTTTTTCTCATAAACTACTTGACCTACGTGATATTCTTTTTCTCTGCGACCTTCATTGTGTGTCACTAACATTTTTTCTTGTGTATTCTTTAGAATTCTTGAAATGTTTTCGTGATTAACTTTATTATATAGAATATCAAAGGGTTTTTGGTTTGTTGTAGAATGAATGCTTTGATTGAATTCTTTTGCGGCTCTAATAATTATTTCAGAATAGTCAGTGAGATTAAATTCTTCTTTTATACAACGAGCTAATTCTGTTAATGTTGAATGTGCTCTTTCTACTTGTCCGTTCGAGGTACTGTGTCTGGGGTCGGCGAAATGTAGAGTTAAACCACATCTTTGTGCAAAGGATTTAAATAGAGCTGAGGTGAAGCTCGGTTCATTATCTGTCATAATTACTTTGGCGTGGGGAAAATGTTGGAGTAATTCCATTACTTTATTCTCGATGTTTAGTTTATTTTGAATTTCTTTTACAACCAGGAATTTTGAATATGCGTCAATACAGGTTAAGAAAATAAGACTTTGCGCGTAAAAAATGTCGATGTGTAAATTCTCTCCTTCTTTAGTTGGAATAGGAGCTTCTCCAATAGGGATTTTAATAGGATGCCGGTTGTATTTATTTTCGTTGCAAATTGTACAATTTTTTATGTATTCCTTTAATTTGATATATAAATTTGGCCAATAAAATAATCTATTAATTTGTTTATAATTTTCGTCTAATCCTCTGTGAGCACGACTATGTGTTTCTTCTATTATGATAGCCCTATCTTCGTTATTTTCCACGTCTTGTAGAAATATTTTAGTATAAAGAAATTTGTTGTTAAAGTTATTTTTTAATGGTAATTGAATATGATAAAGATCTTCTAAAGTGCAATGAATTCCTACCGTTATGTTTGGTTTTATATATTCCCTTAATATTTCTATTAAGTTTTCTGGCGTATCATATTCAATTATATGTCTAGTCTTATCAAAAACATTCAATGACTCATGTATTGTATACCTCCCCTTTGTTAATAACAGTTGTTGTTGAAACTGATTTAACGGTTTTCGGGTCTCTTGTATTACATTTTCAAAACTACTTTCGGCAGAATGCTGTGTATTTTGATCTGAGTTTGATTGTTCTAAGTCGCTGTTAGTAATATTATTTATTTTTATTCGAGATAATGCGTCGGCTACGACATTAGTTGTTCCGGGTTTATATATTATTTTCGGGGTGAAACTTTCTATAAAAGAGTACCATCTTTTCATTTCTACGTTCGGGTTTTTATCTGAGATTGTGAAAGATAAAGATTGATGGTCTGTTTGTATTTCTATACCAATTACACCATATAAGTAATTCCTGAGATTTTTAAGAGCCCAAACTATTGCCAACAATTCCTTTTTATTTGTGGCATAAAGTTGTTCGGTTTTATTTAGAGTTTTGGATATGAAAGTAATTGGTTTATTATCCTGTGATAAAACTGCTCCGATAGCTACATCTGATGCGTCTGTTGTTAAAGTGAATTTTTTGTTATAATCTGGTTGAACTAATTCCACTTGTGCTATTAAATTATCTTTAAGTTCTTTAAAAGCTTTAACAGCTGGGTCGTCTAACTGTATTGTAATTTTTGTAGACATTCTCCTAGAAATTTTTCCATTATCTCCTCCTAGGTATTTGGTTAAAGGTTTTGCAATTTTTGCATAATTTCGGACAAATTTACGGTAATAGCCGGTGAGGCCTAGAAAACTTCGAAGTTCTCTAATGTTTTGTGGAATCGGATACTTCATAATTGTGGAGATTTTCTCAGGATCTGTTTTAATTACATTGTGAGATACTATATAACCTAGAAATGCTGTTTCTAATTTAAAGAATTTTGATTTTTCTAGAGAAATTTTCATATTAGCTTGTTGTAATATATTTATTATTTGAATTAAATCTGTGTAATGTTGTTCAATTGTATTAGAAAAGATTATTATATCATCCATATAAACATGACAAGTTTTTCCGACTTGTTCTCTCAATATGTCATCCATTGCTCTTTGAAATATTCTAGGGGCGTTTGTTAACCCAAATGGCATACGTAAGAATTCAAATTTTCCGTTATTTATAGAGAATGCTGTTTTTTCAATATCTGAATTTTTCATTAAAATTTGGTGGAATCCTGATTCCAGATCAATGGTTGAGAAATATTTTGACTTCCCTAAGTTGGATAATATTACAGACGGATCTTGCATCGGATATCTGTCAGGTATTGTGCTTTCATTTAATTTTTTATAGTCAATAACTAATCGATGTTTTGGAGATCCATCTTCGTTTTGACCTTTTTTAGGCACTACTAAAACTGGTGAATTGTAGGGGCTTCTACTTGGTCTTATAATTTGTTCTTTTAACATTCTATCGATTTCATTATTAACGAAATCTGAGACCGACATGGCATAAGGATATTGTTTGCTATAAATTGCTCTGTCATTGACTGTATTTATTTCTCCTCGAATATCGGTACGAAAAGGAATTTGCGTATTTATTTTAGAATGCTCCTTTTCAATTTTATTCATAACTTTATTTTCAAATTCTTTTATTTGATTTGAAATAATATTTAGGTTATGAATTTTTTCTTTGTCGGAAAACTCAACGACTGCGTGCTCGGTATTTGTGGATTCCAAGCTATTTGATTCAAGACTGACGGAATTAACATCGTCGGCTTGTTCAGGATTTTTTAATCCCAAACTGATATATTTTTTATTAGCGGATAAATCTACGCTGGCGTGCTCAGGATTTTTTGATCCCAAACTGATATATTGTTTATTAGCGGATAAATCTACGCTGGCGTGCTCAGGATTTTTTGATCCCAAACTGATATATTGTTTATTAGCGGATAAATCTACGCTGGCGTGCTCAGGATTTTTTGATCCCAAACTGATATATTGTTTATTAGCGGATAAATCTACGCTGGCGTTCTCAGGATTCATTGATCCCAAGCTATATAAACTGCCTTCAGCAATTACTGTTTCGGTTTTATATATCTTTTGCTCATCTAAATATTTTTTAATTATATATTCTTTTAATGGAAGAATATTTTTTTCCTCAATTAAACACAAATCGTTTTTATCCTCGTCAAAATATTGGAGTTTCTCTTTATTTCCTTTATACTCCATGATTCCTTTCTCGATATCTAATTTAGCTCCAATCTTTCTTAACAAATTGAATCCAATTAATAGATCAGATTCTAAACCCTCAATTTCATAGAATAAATGTTGTTCCCCAAATATATTTATCAAATGATAATATTTTATGATTGAATATCCATGAACTGTAGATACTCTTTTATGTATTGATAATTCCCTTTTATTCTCATAAATACCCTTTTTTATATAACACGCGGTGGCTCCTGTGTCTATTAATATTTTGAATTGTCTTTTAGTTTTTCTGTCTACCCTTGTGATATGAGGCATCCCTCTGTAAGGTGCTGATCTAAAAAATGGTTCTCGTTGATATTATTTACTCTCATTGTTTTATGAGCTGGCTGGTTGACTGTTCCCGTTGATTCCCGTTTTATCGGGGGGTGTGTTTCGGACTGATTTAAGAGACCTGCGCTTGTGTTGTGTTTTTGCGCTGGGTATTGATTATAATTATTTCTTTGGAAATTATTATTAAAATTGTGTCGGTTATTATTATAACTCCACTGGTTGTTATTATTCCTAGGATGATTATAATTTTTAAACGGACGATTTTGAACTCTTATGGAGTCGTCTACTTCCATAGGTTCTGGTGGTGGTTGAACTTTGGAATTATTATTAAAATTCCAATTGTTATTCGTTCCGAAGTTGTGGTGTGGTGGTGGTTGAACTTTGGAATTATTATTATAATTCCAATTGTTATTCGTTCCGAAGTTCCCGTTTTGCGGCCAATTATTATTTATCCTATTTGGTGTATTATTAATCTGTCTAGGGGCAAATCTAAGGTTGTTTCCTTGATTTCTGTTTTCACTCCTAAATCCATTATACCTATTTGCAAATTGAGCTCTAAAGTTGTTAGACTCTAATTCCTGACACTTTGCCAAAGCATTTGGCAAATCTGGTGGGTTGAGAGAGAAGAGTGTTTCTGAGATTGAACCGTTTAATCCAGAAATAAAAATTCTTAGCGCGTTGCTCCTAATTGTTTTATTTGTTTCCTTGTTTATTAGGCTGTCCTTTCCATAAGTCATTATAGTTTTATTTATAAGTAACGTCATTTTCTTATTTACTTCGTTGTAGAATTCGTTAATGGTCATGCGTCCCTGTCTTAAGATGCTTAATTCAGTTTCGAGTACATGGATTGGTCTTTTATCGCTATAGATAAAATCCAATCTAGAAAGAATCGCTTGAAAGTTTAAAACGGTACCATGGTTGGTTAGAGCATCGTGTGCTGCTCCCATGATTTTATTACGTAAAATTGTTAAAGCGATAAAATATTGTTCACTTTCAATTTTATATAGACTCATTGCGGTTTCCGCCGCTTCTCTCCAGCCTACATATTGGGTTATTTCTCCTGTGAACTTTGGTAAGGATTTAATTACTTCTAATGTAGTTTCGCATTTTATGGTTCGGTCTATTGTTTGAATCTTATAGTCTTCTACCTCATTTTTGTTAGCGGCTAACTGCTCTTCTAACCCTTCAAGTTTTCTGGTTACTTCACTCAACTGTACATTTATTAATCTGTTTATTAATTCCATTGTCAGATTACTGGCGCTGGATATCCCGCCCGAAAGGGTTGATACTGAACCTCCGGTTGCCATTTTTAAATTTAAATTATCAAAACTATTTATCAAATCTTCCAGATTGTTTTAAATTAAATTGATATTGTAATATTTAATTTCAAAGTAGTATTCTCTGTATCTTAATCTTAATTTTTTTTAAAATTTTATTTTAAGACTTAGTGTTGTTTTTATCTGCTCACGATACTTTCCGTGGGAGTTCTTCCTTCAGCGTAGTTGGTGGAGGGTAGGGGTCTTCCTTCAATTGGTTGTTCTTAATAATTCTTTTTTGGTGTCTTCCTTCAATTGGTTGTTCTTAATAATTCTTTTTTGGAGTCTTCCTTCAATTGGGTCGTCTTGATAATTATTTATTGGGGTCTTCCTTCAATTTTTTATATGGCCTTTTTATTTTTGAATTTGAATTTTGAAATTGAATTTGTTTGAATTTCTTTGGTTTCGTAGTTGAGTTCTGAATTTTTATTATGTTATGTTTATGTTATTATTATTATTGTTTATTATTATTATGTTCTCGTAATTTGTATTAAGTATTCAGTCCACCTTTTTATGTTAAATACTTAATTGGATTATTGCATTTATTGATTTCCAATTAAGTTTTTTATCACGATCACTTTCACATTAGTTAGGCGTCGTTGTATCGTTGTGGATGTTTTAATTTTTCCACTAAAAATATGGATTGTTGGCGGCGCGAGTTCCGTTTTATTTTTAACTTATTATCGTTAATATTTATTTAGAACTTTTGAATACGCCGCCCCACGTTGGGCGCCAATTAAAATTGTTACTCTTTATTTATTTAAAAAAATAAATTTTATTTTTTATTATTTAACATTTATTTGGTGATAAACTTTTTCACTTATACTATTACGAGACACTTGGTAACTTATGTTTAACTTCGAGCTGTTGACGATCTCGTCCCGATTCTTTCAGACTCCCGATTCAGACTGATCTTCAAATTCTAACTCCTAATCCAATCAACCTCGGCCAGAAGCTTTTCTTTCGGAAAATTACCGAACTTTCGATAAAAGCTTTATGCTGGAAATTTTCCACTGCATTGTGAAATTCAATTATGCTGATCGATGCAATTTTTGATTGATACGCAATAAGTCGGCCGTGGCTTGGTCTCCAAGCGGAAGCTGTGTTTACGTTAAGTTTGGGTTGCTTATGTTAGCGGGTAGCTGAGTGCTGGCAAAGGCAATGACAAAAACAAAGACAAGGGCAATTCCGGCGAGATTGAGAATTGGAATTTGTTTATAAATTGTGGAAGGGAGCTATGTTCATGGGTTGGATAACTTGCACACATAAATTTGTCTGCTATCACTGTATGCGTAGAAAAGAGCTGTTTGCTGTAGCGCTCTCCGCTCTTTCTCTCTCGAACAAAAACTCGAGAGAGCCTGGAGCCACCTCTAGAGCCACGGCCAAAAAAATCGCGTGCCAAAAAATTTTATGGCGTTACGTATCTTGTTATTCTAGTGTCTTTGGTCAGATCGACTCGGCTATTGATCATGATCAAGAATATACTTTATATCGTCGGAAACGCTTCCTTCCGCCTTTTACATACTTTTAACGAATCTAGTTTACCGTTTTACTCTACGAGTAACGTTGCAAAAAGTTTATTTGCAAATCGATAGAAACTTACAAAACTAATAATAATATGAGAAAGGATCAAAACCTTTTTCAACGTGTTGTCGAATCAGTTTTGGGCGGTTTGTGGGCGTTAGAGTGGGCGTGGCAAGGGATTAGGCGACGTTGGTGTAAGCCACGAACTCCGACGATATTTTAAAATAAATGTAATGCAAGAATTAAATAAGTATTCAATATAGTGTATTTTAGAGGTTAGTGAACATGAGACAATAGACGTTAAGTTGTTTGTTGATTGTTTTGTTGTTTCCTTTTTGTTGGTTTCTCTTATTTTTCTTAATTTTTTCATTTTATATAAATATGTAGAATATTGTAGTTAATTAGAATTCCAATACTTCTGATGTAGTTAATTAAGTTTCAAAACGCAATCGGTCATTTTATCTTTATTTGGTTTTTATTCAGCAAGTGTACAATCTAGATCTATTCCTGATTTATAACTGATCTTAGTGTGGTCTACAGGCAGATCTCTTGTGACAGCCAAGTGCTGACACTAGCAAATTCTGCAATATGTATGTATGAAGTTCATACTCGATAACCAATGGGAGTCGAGTGCGACCCCTAAAGGCGTACATGCTGAATTCGCATATTTAGGATTAGGGTGTACCTAAAGATCTACTAGGGTGGTCTTAAAGAATTAGGGTGGTCCTAAGTTTACTTATTAGTTGACTTATTATTATGATTCATATTATAATTATTATTAATATTATTATCATTATTACTATTATTATTATTATTATGTTCTTATATACTACATCTCCCTCCTTTTGAAAAATAACGTAATAACATGAAGTTATTTTCAAGTATATAATAATAATAATTTTTTTTTTGTAATATGTATATTAATATTTGAAATGAATGATTATAGAGATATTAAAAAAAAATATATATATTTTCATTTTATTTTGCAAAGTAAAAGTTTTGTATTATAATGTTTTTATTGGTTTTTTTTTTATTTGTGGTTGGCCAACCAAGCAAAATGTATTATGAATTAAAAATTTTTAACCTATCTTTATGAACTATGTGTTTTTTATTTTTATTTCCTATAATTGTAATGTTGTCATTATCTCCTATTTCTGAAACTAAATATGGTCCTAAATAATTATTGTCAAGTTTATGACCCGTTTCGTTTTTAAGTAATATCTTATCTCCTATCTTTAATTCAAAGTTACTAATATTTCTATCATATTTTATCTTTCTATCGGCTTTTGCCTTGTCTAACATATTTTTAGCTCTTCTATATGCTATTTCTAATCGTAGCTTAACTTCTTTTGAATAGTCATCCATGTTGTAAATAGGATCTATTCTGTCTATCCTGTTAAAATCTATGAACTGTCTGGGTAATCTTCCAAATACTAATTCATATGGACAATATTCATGAACTACCGATGGTGTTGTATTGAAACAATAAGTAAAATATTGTATCCATATATCCCAATCGGTTTTGAAACAATAAGTAAAATATTGTATCCATATATCCCAATCGGTTTTGTCAACAGATATATATGAGCGAACATACTCATTGAAAGTTCTGTGACTTCGTTCTATTGTTCCTAATGTCTGGTGATGGTGTGCTGTTGAAGTAATGTTTTTTATCTTCATATATTTGCACAGGTCGTCTATAATTTGGTTTTTATATTCCGTTCCCATGTCCGTTATGATTGTTTTCATTGGACCGTACTTTAGAATAAAATTTTCGAATATAGCCTTAGCAACTGATTTTGCACTTTTATTTGGAATAGGTACCGTTACCAAATATTTTGTTAAATCGCAAATGATAGTAACAGCATACTCATTTCCGTTTTCTGATCTTGGCAGTGGACCAATGGTATCTATCAAAACTATATCAAATGCTGTTGCTGGCGTTTCTGTTATTGTCAACGGTGTTTTAGTATGTTTTGTAGTCTTGGCTTGTTGACATTTTAAACATGTTTTAACATATTTACTTATTGCCTTTGTCATTTGTGGCCAATAATAATAATTTTTTATTTTCCTCAGGGTTCTAGAAATTCCTGAATGGCCTCCTTCTGATGGATCATCATGATATTTAGACAGTATTGCTTTTATTTGAACCTTATCATTTTTATCTATCTTAGTCACCTTGTTTAATAGCGCTATTTTTAAGTTTTTTAGTATTTTATTGCCCTTTTCTTTAAAATTCTTTATAGTGACAAATTCGAAGATTTGTTCACTTGGTGACAATTGTGTTTGAATGATGCTATTTATTCTTGCTTCTTCATTAAGCCTTTGAAAGAATTGATCTAAATCGATTATTTCATTAGAATAAAAATTAGTCATATCAAAACGTGTTATAATTTGTTTTCCTCTTTTCAACAAGCACTTATGCTTGTCTATTTTGAGTATAACATATTTTTTGGCATCAATGTTATTGAATACCTGATAGATATTGGGCATTTTTATATTTTCTTTCTTATTTGGTTCATGCAATTTTTCACCTGCGCAGGTATTTTTCTGTCTTGTTGTTGATCTTGTTGTTACCTTTAGTATCTGTCTATTTATTGCTTTAAGTTCTCCGATAGTTATTCGGGACAATGCGTCTGCAACATGATTATCTTTCCCCTTGAGATATTCTACTGTGAATTCAAACTCCTCCAAGTCTAGTCTCATTCTGGTTAGTTTTGAACTGGGGTTTCTCATTGAAAAAAGATATGATAGTGGCCTATGGTCACTTTGTACTAAGAAATGTCTACCATATACGTATGGTCTGAAGTGATTTATTGCCCAGTGAATAGCTGCTAGCTCCTGCTCTGTAGTGGACTTATTACTTTCGCCTTTTGTAAAACTTCTTGAAGCGTATGCCACTGGTAGCTGTTGACCGTTATGGTCTTGAGATAGTACCGCTCCACATGCTTGTTTACTAGCATCTGTGGTTATGCAAAATTGTTTGCTGAAATCTGGGTACTGAAGGAGTGTTGGTTTCATTAATTCCCTTTTGAGATATTCGAATGCCTCATTGCATTCGCTTGTCCATTCAAATGGAACATTCTTTTTACAAAGCCTCGTTAAGTGGCGTGATTTCTCAGAAAAGTTCTTAATAAATCTTCTGTAATAATTGCAAAATGCCACGAAGCTTCGTCTGCGTTTACTGGTTTGGGGTAATTCTTTATTACCTCATATTTAGAGTCATCTGGCAATATACCTTTGTCAGTAAACTTGTGACCTAAATAAGTAACCTCTTTCATAAAGAAAGTGAATTTTTCTGGATGTAATTTTAAATTATGTTGCCTACATAATTTGAAAACGTCGGTTAGATTTTTAAGCATGTGCTTTTCAGAACAGCCTATGACTACTAAATCATCCATATACAGAAATGCTTGCGAAGGCGTTAAGCCTGAAAATGCAAGGGTCATCATTCTTTGGAAAGAATTTGGGGCTATTTTTAAACCAAATGGTAATCGCGTGTAGCGGTATGCTCCTGTTGAAGTTGAGAATGATGTTATATTTCTTGACCTTTCGTCTAATTCTATTTGATGAAATCCTGACATCAGGTCTAGGCACGAGAAATATTTTGCTCGACCTAATTGATCAAGAATATCTTCTATTCTTGGAAGTGGGAATTTATCTGCTAGCAGTTTCTTGTTGATTTGGCGATAATCCACTACTAATCGCCATCTCTTTTCCGCCGAGTTAGGCAGTGATTTCTTGGGTACCAAGAGAAGTGGGCTATTATATTCTGAAATAGATGGTTCGACAATGCCATCTTTTATTAATTTGTCAACTTGCCTTTGAATTTCTGGTTTTTGACTTTCTGGCATTCTATAGTTTTTGATATAGACTGGAGTTTTGTCATTTAATCTCAATTTTTGCTTGTAAAAATTATTAGCTGATATGGTTTCTGTTTCAAGACCAAAAATATCGCTATATTCGGTGCATAATTTTGTTAAATCGCTTTTAAATAACGATGGAAATTTAAGAAGTTTTAATACTTCTGAAGTTCTTTGCACACTATTTTCTATATTTGCGTTGTATACATCATAATCATCCAATGATTCGCTTTTTATATTTGCGCTACTAACTATAGCGTCTTTTTCAGTTGTATTAATAATTCGAATCAAGACGTTCTGAGTGTTAAGAGTGCACTTGCGATTATTATGCCAGGTTGTAATTCCTGGTTGGGGATGAGGACATGTGTGTCAGTAGATGTTAGCTGAATCTTTCGAATCACTTCTGATCTAGCTGGCAAAATTATTTCGTTATCTAGTAGTGTACCTAGAGACTGAATTGTCCCTTGCCCTATTCCTGATATATTTGTTGTATTTTTTGGATTTAAATCGTTAAGATTATTGTTTCTGCATTTAAGCAGGGAAATTTCTGCACCTGTATCTATTAAAAGAGTTACCCATGAACTGGTACTCATATTCTTCAATCGTATAAAAATGCTTAAATTGAGATTAATTTTGTATAATTTTACTGTAGATTGTCGCTCAAGGGGGCATGTTCGTTTTCCGATTGTATGCTTCGGACATTGTGGGTATGACTTGTTTTATAGTTATGGTTTTGGTTACCTCTTGAGTAACCTCCACCTCTATTATAATTTTGGTTACCACCTCGTCCTCTGTTTCCACTATGGTAACCACCTCGGCCTCTATAATTGTTATTGTAGGAGTTATAATTTCCTCGGCCATTACCTCTGTTTTGGTAATTTCCTCGGTAATTATTACCTCGATAGTGTCCTCTATTATTATAGAATAATACACTATTTGAATTGCCGGTCATTTCTGTACTGCAGTGTATGTATTTTTCAATCACGCTATTCATCGTGTTGAAATTTCCAGCTTCCAATATGGTTTTGAGCTTATCGTGCCCACAATTCTTGGTCATTGCAGAAATGGCTTCCTTTGTAGCGAATTTGTCTGCATTGTTTGAATCTAAACCATCATCTATATAGGCTGCTTCGAGCAACCCACGTAGGTTTTCCATCTCTGTGGTATATTGCGCTGCAGTTTTGCCGCGCTGTTGTGTACTAAGCATTTTTGCTTTGATGACATCGGGCGATTCGCCTTTAATGATGCTTTTAATAGATTTATTATACCGATAATGGTCTTTTCATTTTCAACTTTGTGTGATAATGGACCAAGTATCTTTGTCTTGATTACCTCTACCGCTAGCATCTCCTGATTTCCTTTTGTCAGATCTGTTAGCCGGAGGGCCGTGAGGAATCTATTTAAGTTTAACTTTTTGCCGTCGAACTCAGGTATTGTGGACGAAATTTGTCGCACATATTCCCTTGATGTTGCGGCAGAGTCTGTCATTTTGTCTGTTTCCTGTATTCTTGAAGTATTTGAATCTGAAAGATCTTCTTCAAGTAATTCGGGTAATGTTATTACCGCTGGAATTGCAAGATCGTGGAGATCCTCTTCTTTTATTTCTATTTCTGATTCTCCTACACTTTCGATATCCTCACCGATCTCAGCCACTATAGGTGTGCTTAAAATAGTTGGGATTGTAATATTTAAGTTATGTCTGTACTTGACGTTTAACAAGTTCTCACGGAACCTGTTTAGAAATTTTACTGCTTGGGATAAATGATTTTTTGTTAATCTTTTCCTTTCTCTGTAAATTAATTGGCGTGCTTCATTAAAGCATCTTACCAATATCTGCGCATGCTTGTTGAGAGTGTCTTGTTGCACTTCTCTATTTGGTGTCATGCATTTATAAGACTTGTCAAAAGTTGTTTTAATTTCTTTAAGCTCGTTTTTTATTTCTTGCCAGTCCATTTAAGGAATAATATAGATTTATTTGTGCAATCGAACTTTATAAATTGTGGCTTCTCCTAAAAAGGTTTCTTCAATAATCTTTTTTTTTTTTCATTCTAGTTTTCTGATATTAAAAATAAAAATTTTAGATCATCTTAATTCAAAATACATTTTGGGTGTGTTTTTTTTTTTTTAAATTTTATCCAAACTATTCTCTGTTTTGCCTATATAAAGCTTCTTTATTATTTTGTTATGCTTAACATATAGCGTTAATATAAACTGAGCGACTGTTACGATCGTCATGATCAAAAGGAGTAACCACAGTGACTGAATGTCTTCTGTATGGTCGACTATTTTTAAGTTATTGACCACATTGGCCGTATTATCTTTTGTCTGACTATCGTCAGATCCAAACCAACCCATTTTTGTATATTTTTTTTTTTTATTTTTGGGTTTTGGTTTATTTTACTTTAAAAATATGTTGTTTTGATTTTTTTTTTTCAATATAGTTACATTTTCCTACCTAATTGGTGAATGGCTTTACGGGCCATTCTTCTCATCGGGCAGAAAAAGTTCCGCTCAATGTTACAATATTTTGTGTAATATTAATATGCAGCGCAGTGCATCGAGGGTGGTGTGCCACGCAGGGCAACAAAAAAAAATTTATTTTATTTTTCAGCTCCTATTTGCTTCACTCTGACCCTCCTTGCGTCAGCTGGACGTCGCCGGGGTTGGCACGCTGACACTCCTTCGATGACGTAGTGAGCGGGCTGCTCACCACGTTGATGATGATTTCCTCATTTAGGGGTTATGTGCTGGGGCTGCAATGTCTGCACGTATATTCACAATGTGGTGTGAACAGTGGTCCCTCGCAGTCGTTCGGGCATCTTTTTTTAAAAACAGGCAGGCTTTTCGGATTGGGAGTTGGAGTTTTGTTAATTGTTAACGATTTTATTTGTTTTTCTGAGTGAGCGGGTGTGGTGGGGATTTTTTTCTTAAGATATTCGACACTGTGGTCTAGCTCAGCTTGTAGTTTTTGAGCTTTCGACCATTGGGGTGGTGGAGTGTTCGTATATAATAGCCACTTTATGTGCGCTATTCTCTTTTTTACATTATTTCGAACTCCGCCCCTGTTTTTTCCCATCACACTAACGCTCTACTTTGTCACGGTCGCCATGTAGTTAATTAGAATTCCAATACTTCTGATGTAGTTAATTAAGTTTCAAAACGCAATCGGTCATTTTATCTTTATTTGGTTTTTATTCAGCAAGTGTACAATCCAGATCTATTCCTGATTTATAACTGATCTTAGTGTGGTCTACAGGCAGATCTCTTGTGACAGCCAAGTGCTGACACTAGCAAATTCTGCAATATGTATGTATGAAGTTCATACTCGATAACCAATGGGAGTCGAGTGCGACCCCTAAAGGCGTACATGCTGAATTCGCATATTTAGGATTAGGGTGTACCTAAAGATCTACTAGGGTGGTCCTAAGTTTACTTATTAGTTGACTTATTATTATGATTCATATTATAATTATTATTAATATTATTATCATTATTATTATTATTATTATTATTATGTTCTTATATACTACAATATATTTCTAGAATTAATTTTATTGTTTTTTTTTTTTTTTGATGTGGTTCTAGTCATGCAGTGGGGGGTATGCAAAAAGAAATCAACAGAATTCAAGAGTCTACAAGAGAAGAAAGCGTCAAGCGTCGCGCCGCCACTCTGTCGCGACATCTGCTCTTGTTTCTCTTTTTTTTCTTTTTTATTGTATTTTTTTTGTAAAATAAGTTTACGATCATGCATATACGGTCGTTAATAACACAACTCACATTTATTTTTATAAAGCACTGAGCGGAAGATCACGCTGTCTTGGCGGCGACTGATGTACACATTTACTTTTTGGGTAGCCAGTTCTGTATTTATGTATTTATTTGTAACATAAATTTGCGTTCATGTAAATTAATTAGAGAAAACGATCTCGTTGACTTAACAGCGATTGTTGTACACATATTTGCTCGATAATCACACAACTCACATTTACTGTTGTTCTCAGAACTATAAAACTACAACAACAATTCGCAATAAAAATATAGGCTAATGCAACATTACCATAGTGATCAAATTACTATTCTTATGAAATAACCAAAAAGCACACCAATATATTCTCTGCGCTCTGTGTGCTCTGCGACACACGCAAACGGTGACCACACACACCAGTTTGATATGTCGAAACTTTTTTTTTTAATTTTTTCTTTTATTTAATCGGTATCATTTTATGAGTTAGGGTGTATGGATGATCCCGGTGCCTTATCAGCGATTGATGTACACATACACGGTCATCACACACAGCAACTTGTTGGTATAATTATTGTAAATTGTCCCGAACAAGCGATCACGGTGCCTTATCAAGGATTGATGTACACATGTACGGTCGCCTGTGAAGCAATTTGAACTTGTTTTTGTTTGTTTCTTTAGTTTTATTTGCACTTGCACGTCATTATTTTTCAATAACTTTTTTTTAATTTCTTATAAACTAAAATCCCCACAGCCACTGGCGCCACATGTTCATCACCTCTTTAAAATTAGAACGATAAGCGTAGAGGGCATTGTTAATCCCTTGTGCTAGACAGGCTGCGCCAATTACAATCCTGTGGCCGAAGGAGGAAAGCTTTTAAAAAAATAACTGAGCAGCTTGGGGTATAAAATGAGAATGATCCTCTTTATTACAAAAGTTGTATGTTTCTCCCAAATGCGTATTAGTCCGAGTTCGTATTGGCGAACCTTTTTGAATTTTTGCTCGGCTCTCAGTTTTTTGTTGTTGGGTCGGTGTTGTCTCTCTTTGCAGTACTGGGCGGCCGGAGAGAGGGGGCATGTTAACTCGACTGCTACGTTTGATTTCCCTGGCTTGTGTAAAAGTTAATGATTATATTCTTCAGGGATTGCTTTCCAGAGCTTCATTTGACCATTCCTACTTTTGGCATACGTGATTGATTCATGGTCTATGAAAATCTTTACTTTAGTGGAACCATAAAGGTAATTGCGGAGTGTCTGTAACGCCCATATGATGGCAAGCATCTCGTAGTAGTCCTCCTCGGCTTTACTGAGAGTTCTTGAAATAAACATTATGGGGGTATCTTCTTGGGACAATACTGCTCCTATTGCATTGTCTGAGGCGTTCGTTGTGTCCAATGTGCTCCTGGTAGTTTTGAGCGGCTTTAGGGCGTTATAGAAATTTACAAGACTATTAAAATAAAGAAACAATTTTCAACACGTTTTTCAAAAGTGTTGGTCTGGCAGTAATGGTGGGCGTGGCAACATGGGTAAAAAACTTGCGCAGCGTCTTTGTCTCTAGAATATGTATATATGTATATAAGTTATTAAGTGGAGTGGGAGGTTGGCAATAATATGTCCCTCGCCGTTGTCTCCCAGTGTAGGTAGCAGGTTGGCTGTTGCTGGTTGTCCAGTGGGGGCCAGTTGGCCGTCCTGTTTCTATGATGAAATAGGATGATTACGTTGGAAGGAGACTGTCCTTCAATACCGCTGGCCTAGAGACTCAGCCGGTATATTTTGTAATAAAAAGGTTTAACGGCTAAGTGCCGGAGTTTCGTTATATGAGCTTGTGCTCTTTATTAATTGAATATCAAATCAGAACTGAACTTAAGAACTAACAAAAGCTCATGCATGACCGGATGCCCGTGGCAGACCGCTGACCATGCACATTTTGCAGAAGTCATACGATCGCTGCTAGCCAATGGGACAAAGCCACGGCCCATAAGGGCGCAATATGTTGGCTCAGCTCTCGGGCCAATTAGGGTGGACCCAATTTGGGGTGGACCATACATGAGTGGAGTAATAATTATAATATTAAATGCTTAATATTAATAAATTATGGGTAATAAAATGATTAATATTAATAGGAGGAATAAAAATAGGCCTGCTGATGCTAACCTGGGAGTTCGTTGTTAACTACTCCCCCCCTAAATTAGACGCCGTCCCTCGAAGGTAATAAGGTGGGTCCCTATTACGGTTGTTGTAATCCTCGTAAATTTCTCGTTGACGATTATTACTCCATCGTCCACGATTGTAAGGGGCTCTAGATTGCTGGGCTGCGTCCGGCATGTAGCCACACCGCCATCATGTAACTGCCTGGCGCAGGTGTCGTGAACCGCCTTTTTGCAGAATGTGGCCAAGTTGGTAGACGCGCAATCTGAAACTGCTAGGATCACATTCCGCCACGACGTTTTCTTCAATTTGTAACATGGTATGGTGGTGAGCAACAGGAAAGAGCAGGACTTTTTTACAAATAAGCTTAACTTTAGGATATTGAACAATTACATGGATAAAAATATTAGATTGAAAAATCTTAATCTTAGATACATTCATAAGACTAACTATGGGGACCTCTGTGAGCTGTTCGTCGAAGATAGATTTAAGGTCATTGTGATTAAAAATAACTGGATTTATCATATTGTTTTTTGCGAGTGTGATCGTGAGCATGCAATTTTGTATTTCTGAAATTAGTATTCTATTTCTGGCTAAGAGGGTCTCGAAAAGGTGGCCGGCGTCAACGCCTATTTGATATTGTCCTTATGGACCACCCTCCCCCTAATGAGAACAGATGTTCCCAGATCTGCTTCCACACGCCCTTCTGAATAAAGCGGAGTCAATTTGTTACCTAACCTTTTGTTGTTACGTAGGTGTACTTTTTCACCAACTTCAAAGATTCGGTTTTGTCTAGAAGGGTTAATTCTGTCCAGGTTAGCTTGTTGTGCCTTGTCAATTCTATCTTTGATTGCCAACATGATCTCGTCATTGCCAGCGTGGATAACCTCCACTGGTCTAAACTTTGTGACCGAATGTAGCGACCTGTTGTATTCTATCGTAGCCCGTTAGATCAATTCCACAGTATCCTCTATTTTTTTTATCAATTTTGAGGCATCTGGCGATTTCTGCCAGTGTACTGTGAAACCTTTCAATTTGGCCATTGGAGCTACTGTGTAGCGGTGGCGCATTGACAACATCGATGTGGTATTGGTTTTTAAGCAACGACGTGATTGTCTCAGAGTTGAAAGAGGCTTTGTTGTCGCAGTATATGGTTTTGATATTTGGGTAGAAGTTTACCAATTGGAGAATAGGGGCTCGTACATCGATGATTGCCCTAGAAACTAAGGGTTGTACGATGGCGAATTTGGACAGTTTGTCAATACAGTTTAAGAAGATTTTTCTGTCAGTGGAAAATATGTCGATATGCAACATTTCTCCAACGTATGAAGCTATAGGGGTATTTCCTAATTCCTGTTTCTTAGGATGGCGGTCGTATTTGGCTTTATTGCAGACTTTGCAATTTGCGACCACTTCGCTAGCTAGTTTAGACATATTCGGAAAGTAATAATCCCGGAGGATTTGTTTAGCGTTCTCTTGTGCAGCCCGATGGGCGCGATTGTGCTCGGTGTTAGTGATTTCAAGCTGTTCATTGACGTTGGTAATATCACTGACGAAGGCTTTACAATGCCAAAACTTTGTCGCAGGAAACTCCTGCCTCAAGGCATGTTGAATACGCGCCAGGGTAGGGAAATCACAGTGAATCGCGTTCACGACATTGGCGTTGACAATTTCTTTAACGGATTCTACAAGCGAGTCGTTGTCATTAAAGTTAATGATATGGCGAGTTCTATTTCCGAAGATTATGAAGTCTCGCCGAAGCGGTTGGTTTGCTTCTTCCAAAATGATTTGGTTTCTGAAGCAGTTCAGAGGTTTGTCTGTGGATTCTATAGTGTACGAAAGGGAAAGCTCACTTTGCACCGTGGCTGCTTCGGACTGGGCCTCAGCCTCTAAGTTGTTCAGGGGTTGTCGAGATAGCGCGTCCGCTACCAGGTTTTGTTTTCCCGGTGTGTAAAATACTTTCCCGTTGTTCTCATCAATAAATGCTTTCGATCGCTTAATCTTAGTGTTGGTGTTTTTCTCAGATACCGCGTATGTGAGGGGCTGGTGATCTGTAAAGATCCTTACCTCTTTGGTACCGTATAGGTAATTTTGAAGTTTGCCTATTGCCCAGACTATCGCCAACAATTCCCTTTCGTTGGTGGCGTAGTTCAGTTCGCAGTCTTTCAGCGTACGAGAGATCATGGTGATGGGCCTCTTGTTCTGGGACAATACCGCACCTATACCACTGCTTGAAGCATCGGTGGTTAGGTCAAATGGTAATTTGAAATCGGGGTACGTCAAAATGACATCTTCTGATGCTAGGATGTTACGCAGGTGATCAAACGCATTGCGCTGGTTTTCATCAAATGTAACAGGAACTTTTTTCGACATGTTTTTACTCACTGTACCGTTTTCCCTTTTGAGAATATGAGTGAGAGGCCTGGCAATGGAGGCAAAATTCTTCACAAAGCTTCTGTAATAGCTCGCCAGGCCGAGGAAAGACCTAAGGCTACACAGATTTTTGGGTTCGGGGAACTCTTGTATTGCCCTGACTTTTTTAGGGTCTGTTTTCGTTCCCCCCCTAGTGACTATGAAGCCTAAGAATTCTACGCTTTCTTTAAAGAATTTAGTCTTTTCTCGTGCCACCTTCATGTTGGCCTCGAGCAGTCGCTTAAGCACTATATCGATGTGCTTAACATGTTCGGTTTCGTTTTCTGAAAATATAATGACGTCATCGACATAGTAACATATCTTGCCTATTTCTTCCCTCAGCACATCATCGATGGCTCTTTGGAATATGCTACCTGCGTTTTTTAATCCGAAAGGTAATCGGCAAAACTCGTATTTCCCTCCATTAACTGAGAAAGAGGTTTTTTCCCGGTCCTTCTCGGCCAAGTATATCTGGTGATACCCTGACCTTAAGTCTAGGGTAGTAAAGTATCTGGCTTTTCCCAAGTTCGCTAAAATCATGAGAATGCTTGGCATAGGGTAGCGGTCAGCAATTGTTTGTTCATTTAATTTCCTAAAGTCGATTACCAAGCGCTTATTTTTGATGCCGTTATCGTCAGTCCCTTTTTTTTTTGTCAACTACCCAAGCAGGGCTGTTGTATGGGGATCTGGAAGGCCTTATTATGCCATTGCTCAGCAGCTCCTTGATCTCGTTGTTAACAAAGTCTGCTGCCCCCATGGGATAGGGGTATAATCTGGAGTAGACTGGTTCGTCACTCTTAGTTCGAATAGTGGCGGTGACCGAGGTGTTGAAAGTTAGCGCATCGTTAGAGGTCGAAAACACCTTTATTCTTTTCAGATAATAAAACATTTTTAAATTCGGCTTTCACCGAATTTGGTACCACTATGTCATCAATTTTAGTGAAATTAACGTTTTCACAGTCAAAGAATTTGAGCTTTTCAGTGACGTTTGCGTATTTTATTACGCTGTCGCCTAAGTTCAATGCCACTCCTGCTCGCGTTAGCGAGTCGAAGACTATTAAAGCATCGAA
Organism: Drosophila mauritiana; assembly: GCF_004382145.1. NCBI lineage: Eukaryota > Metazoa > Arthropoda > Insecta > Diptera > Drosophilidae > Drosophila > Drosophila mauritiana. Next base: position 162,669 of record NW_022881560.1, read on the forward strand.
CGTGCTCAGTGTGTCCAACAGGAAAAATGGGGCGTCTAACCCAAAAATGCGCATTATGCACTTGTTCTTGACGTCCCTGGAGCCGTGAATAGAGCTCACAGTAAAGGGGGTCTCGACCGGCATTACATTTCTTAGCTCCTTTACGGGCTTAAGGTAATTCTTTGCCGCCCCCGTGTCGATAAGTATTTTTAGTGTTCTACCAGCCAACTGTCGTTCGATGAACGGCAGTCGGGAGCGTTCCCTAAAAAATGTAGCAGATCTTTAAGTTCATCGGAGTCGTTACCTTCTTCAATGCTGGCGACTTCCGCTTCAGCTGCGACGGAATACCCTGACTCTTCCTGCTCGTGGGATTGAGTTATATTATTAACACGCTGGCGTCTTTGTCCCGAATAACGCTGAGATGAATTCCGTCTTTTGTTGTTGCTATTATTCTGAGGCTTTCCCCAATTTGTTTCCTGCCTAGATTTGGCTGTCGAAGGGTCGATCTCCATAGGCTGTACTTTGTTATGGTCTACAATTTCGGGGTCCCCGCGCATCTGCCAGGGGCTGTCCTCTTGGGGCTTGCTTTGGAATTGCTTAGGAATAAAGTGTGGATTTTTATCCTCTCCTTTGCTTTCCCTGAAATTTATTAGTACGCCTGTTGCCATCGTGCACAAGAGCCTTGTCTTCGATGGCCTTCGCGTATGACGCCGCGAATGCACTTCTTTCAATGCTATTTTCAGCCTCCCGCGCAAGCGCTAACGCAGTCGTAAGGTCTTTTGGTTGTGCTGGTAGCACCAGTGCTTTGAGCGGTCTTTTCAGCCCAGCAATAAATGCGTGTAGGGCATCGTCCCTAACCTCCTTATTTAAGATAGTTGCGACATATGCGACATAACTATTTTGTTCGTGACGAGCGTGAGTTTCCTCTCGACTTCGTCATAGTATGCCATAAGATCGGCATCACGTTGTTGAACCATCTGGAGATTTTGACGTAATACTCGTAGGGACGTTTTGTCAGTCCAGCCTAGCCAGAATTGCATCGAAATTTAGCACAGTATTATGTGACGTGAGGAGCGCTCGCGCGTTACCACAAATTTTGTTTTTAATAATTACCACTGCTTCATAGTGGGCATAGTGCCCTTGTATCTCTTGAATACCTCGTACGCATCTGATGCGGTCTGCCTCCAAGACACGTATTCATCGTGGCTGCCGCTAAAGGTTGGGAGCGATTTCACAATATCTAACTTGACATCACACTTTATGCTAGGGTCCGGCGTTACCCTTTCATAAACTTCTACTTGGGGTGCCTGCACAGTTAACGAGCTGACCTGGTTTCTAACTGATTCAATTTCTGCCCGCCAGCGCTGCTCCTGTGCGGTTAGCGCGACGTTGACGGCATTTGTTATGAGCGCTTGGACCATTTCTGCATTCATTTCTGATGAGTCTGGTTGTCTCACTGCGGGGCAAAATCCGATTTCCTCACTACCGTCACTGTCTACTTCTTGCTTCACTTCCCTATATTCCCAATTCATCGGCCGCAAATGAAGCTGAGTGAATTAATTGGCAGTAATATGGGTGGCGAATAAAGGTAAAATTTGCGTTTCGCGCACCGCTTTTAGTTGGCCAATACTTGTAGCTAAGTCAGGGTCTGGCGACGATGTACAATATTTTAGAGGAGTCACAACACAGTGGGCGAAGTATAACAAATTTGAGAGAAAATATAATAATAAACCCGCAGAATTTATATGTGTAAAACTTAGCAATCGTTTGCTGGAGTTGCTGCATAGAGAGTGGAGTCACAGAAAATTCGAGAAAACATCACAATAAAAACGCTGAGTTATACATCCCAAGAAAAATTCCAGTTGGGAAATGGTTGGAGCGAAGCACAGGCTTAGCAAACACACAGATACACTGGGCACAAAATTTCTACGTTTCTTTGTTTAAAATTAGACACATGCAAATTAAGTAAATTCACAGAATACTCCAGGGGAAAGGTGCGGGGCATAATCGCCACACAAAAATGCAAAGAAATATATACACTGTACGGAATTTTTACTGGCGAGGTATGCAGAACTCACAGGCACACTTTATTTATTCGTTTATTACAGTATCATGACCTGGTGCTATCTTAGTCGCACAGTCACTTACATTTTATGATCTTCAGGGTAGGTTCGAAGAGTAGTTGGGCGTCAGTTATCAAGTGGAGTGGAAGGTTGGCAATAATATATCCCTCGCCGTTGTCTCCCAGTGTAGGTAGCCGGTTGGCTGTTGCTGGTTGTCCAGTGGGGGGCCAGTTGGCCGTCCTGTTTCTATGATGAAATAGGATGATTACGTTGGAAGGAGACTGTCCTTCAATACCGCTGGCCTAGAGACTCAGCCGGTATATTTTGTAATAAAAAGGTTTAACGGCTAAGTGCCGGAGTTTCGTTTTATGAGCTTGTGCTCTTTATTAATTGAATATCAAATCAGAACTGAACTTAAGAACTAACAAAAGCTCATGCATGACCGGATGCCCGAGGCAGACCGCTGACCATGCACATTTTGCAGAAGTCATATGATCGCTGCTAGCCAATGGGACAAAGCCACGGCCCATAAGGGCGCAATATGTTGGCTCAGCTCTCGGGCCAATTAGGGTGGACCATACATGAGTGGTGTTGGGTCATGCAGCCGCCAAAACTGTGCTGTAGACTAAGCTCATATTCTTTAATATTATAAGCCAAATTAGGCAGTGGTAGCAGATGCGATGCCCATGGTGCAAACCGCTGCTCTCGCACGCATTTATCTGTACGGAGCTCATTCCTTGTTTGTTGTTGTTAGCTACCTACGTTTAGCTTGGGCGCTGCATTTCGGCTGCCTGTCCCGCCAGTTGCCAATTCTTCGTGTTTCGGAAAAGACCAAACTTAGCCTTCAATTATCGCTATCGTAAAGGAATAACTATTCGCAAAATAAAAACCTGTCGTTATAAAAGCAAACTTTCTTCGGTTTTTTATTATTCGCAACAGCTATTGAAAAAGCTCAATAGCTAAACATTTGGTGACCCCGACGTGATCGTGTTAATTTGCATGCATTAATTAATGCACTTATCCCGTTTATAAATAAATATAAATACCTTAAATCGCAATCGGTTGGACAAGTGAGTGGAGATTTCGGTGATAGTGGCTGTGTTTAAGCGAGCTAGCATTGCATATATACATACATTTCTACATATATCGTTGCGTGCATTGACCCCGCTTGCATTTTCGGCATCTATTTTGTGCTCATCTTCCCGCTGAACCGAATCAAAGGCGATTTGTTGCTATGCCCGCTGAAGGTGAAAAAAACAGGGTGACCTTTTTAAAGCGCAAAGCCAATGCGCTGTTCAGCAGGTTGCAGAGGCTACAAACGTCGCTGTCTAATGAGACGCTAAGCGGATACGACGAACCCACTCTTACGGTGAGGCTGGAGCAGATTGATGAGCTGCAAAGTGCCTTCAATGTTCTGCATACAGAACTGGAGGAATTGGACTTCGACGAAATTGGCAGTGAAATGAGCGAGTCTTTCGATGAATTCATCGTTGAATTCAAGGCAAGTGTGCGCGCGGAAATAGCCAAACGCAATGTGCATTTCGCGCCGCACTCAACGCTTGCGGAAGGTGTTGTGCCCCACCAGTGTAGTGGTCCTCAAACGCAGCCGCGGCCGAGGCCGATGCCGTTGCCGCCTGTGCAGCTGCCAACGTTTGGCGGAGGCTACGCAAACTGGGCTGATTTTTACTCCGTGTTCACGAGTATAATCGACAGCCATCCGGACCTCTCCAACATTAGCGCGTGAGCTACCAGGTTTTGTTTTCCCGGTGTGTAAAATACTTTCCCGTTGTTCTCATCAATAAATGCTTTCGATCGCTTAATCTTAGTGTTGGTGTTTTTCTCAGATACCGCGTATGTGAGGGGCTGGTGATCTGTAAAGATCCTTACCTCTTTGGTACCGTATAGGTAATTTTGAAGTTTGCCTATTGCCCAGACTATCGCCAACAATTCCCTTTCGTTGGTGGCGTAGTTCAGTTCGCAGTCTTTCAGCGTACGAGAGATCATGGTGATGGGCCTCTTGTTCTGGGACAATACCGCACCTATACCACTGCTTGAAGCATCGGTGGTTAGGTCAAATGGTAATTTGAAATCGGGGTACGTCAAAATGACATCTTCTGATGCTAGGATGTTACGCAGGTGATCAAACGCATTGCGCTGGTTTTCATCAAATGTAACAGGAACTTTTTTCGACATGTTTTTACTCACTGTACCGTTTTCCCTTTTGAGAATATGAGTGAGAGGCCTGGCAATGGAGGCAAAATTCTTCACAAAGCTTCTGTAATAGCTCGCCAGGCCGAGGAAAGACCTAAGGCTACACAGATTTTTGGGTTCGGGGAACTCTTGTATTGCCCTGACTTTTTTAGGGTCTGTTTTCGTTCCCCCCCTAGTGACTATGAAGCCTAAGAATTCTACGCTTTCTTTAAAGAATTTAGTCTTTTCTCGTGCCACCTTCATGTTGGCCTCGAGCAGTCGCTTAAGCACTATATCGATGTGCTTAACATGTTCGGTTTCGTTTTCTGAAAATATAATGACGTCATCGACATAGTAACATATCTTGCCTATTTCTTCCCTCAGCACATCATCGATGGCTCTTTGGAATATGCTACCTGCGTTTTTTAATCCGAAAGGTAATCGGCAAAACTCGTATTTCCCTCCATTAACTGAGAAAGAGGTTTTTTCCCGGTCCTTCTCGGCCAAGTATATCTGGTGATACCCTGACCTTAAGTCTAGGGTAGTAAAGTATCTGGCTTTTCCCAAGTTCGCTAAAATCATGAGAATGCTTGGCATAGGGTAGCGGTCAGCAATTGTTTGTTCATTTAATTTCCTAAAGTCGATTACCAAGCGCTTATTTTTGATGCCGTTATCGTCAGTCCCTTTTTTTTTGTCAACTACCCAAGCAGGGCTGTTGTATGGGGATCTGGAAGGCCTTATTATGCCATTGCTCAGCAGCTCCTTGATCTCGTTGTTAACAAAGTCTGCTGCCCCCATGGGATAGGGGTATAATCTGGAGTAGACTGGTTCGTCACTCTTAGTTCGAATAGTGGCGGTGACCGAGGTGTTGAAAGTTAGCGCATCGTTAGAGGTCGAAAACACCTTTATTCTTTTCAGATAATAAAACATTTTTAAATTCGGCTTTCACCGAATTTGGTACCACTAAGTCATCAATTTTAGTGAAATTAACGTTTTCACAGTCAAAGAATTTGAGCTTTTCAGTGACGTTTGCGTATTTTATTACGCTGTCGCCTAAGTTCAATGCCACTCCTGCTCGCGTTAGCGAGTCGAAGACTATTATAGCATCGAACGTGCTCAGCGTGTCCATCAGGAAAAATGGGGCGTCTAACCCAAAAATGCGCATTATGCACTTGTTCTTGACGTCCCTGGAGCCGTGAATAGAGCTCACAGTAAAGGGGGTCTCGACCGGCATTACATTTCTTAGCTCCTTTACGGGCTTAAGGTAATTCTTTGCCGCCCCCGTGTCGATAAGTATTTTTAGTGTTCTACCAGCCAACTGTCGTTCGATGAACGGCAGTCGGGAGCGTTCCCTAATAAATGTAGCAGATCTTTAAGTTCATCGGAGTCGTTACCTTCTTCAATGCTGGCGACTTCCGCTTCAGCTGCGACGGAATACCCTGACTCTTCCTGCTCGTGGGATTGAGTTATATTATTAACACGCTGGCGTCTTTGTCCCGAATAACGCTGAGATGAATTCCGTCTTTTGTTGTTGCTATTATTCTGAGGCTTTCCCCAATTTGTTTCCTGCCTAGATTTGGCTGTCGAAGGGTCGATCTCCATAGGCTGTACTTTGTTATGGTCTACAATTTCGGGGTCCCCGCGCATCTGCCAGGGGCTGTCCTCTTGGGGCTTGCTTTAGAATTGCTTAGGAATAAAGTGTGGATTTTTATCCTCTCCTTTCCATTGCTTTCCCTGAAATTTATTAGTACGCCTGTTGCCATCGTGCACAAGAGCCTTGTCTTCGATGGCCTTCGCGTATGACGCCGCGAATGCACTTCTTTCAATGCTATTTTCAACCTCCCGCGCAAGCGCTAACGCAGTCGTAAGGTCTTTTGGTTGTGCTGGTAGCACCAGTGCTTTGAGCGGTCTTTTCAGCCCAGCAATAAATGCGTGTAGGGCATCGTCCCTAACCTCCTTATTTAAGATAGTTGCCGTGTCCGCACTATGCGACATAACTATTTTGTTCGTGACGAGCGTGAGTTTCCTCTCGACTTCGTCATAGTATGCCATAAGATCGGCATCACGTTGTTGAACCATCTGGAGATTTTGACGTAATACTCGTAGGGACGTTTTGTCCGCGTATGTGCAGTCCAGCCTAGCCAGAATTGCATCGAAATTTAGCACAGTATTATGTGACGTGAGGAGCGCTCGCGCGTTACCACAAATTTTGTTTTTAATAATTACCACTGCTTCATAGTGGGCATAGTGCCCTTGTATCTCTTGAATACCTCGTACGCATCTGATGCGGCCTGCATCCAAGACACGTATTCATCGTGGCTGCCGCTAAAGGTTGGGAGCGATTTCACAATATCTAACTTGACATCACACTTTATGCTAGGGTCCGGCGTTACCCTTTCATAAACTTCTACTTGGGGTGCCTGCACAGTTAACGAGCTGACCTGGTTTCTAACTGATTCAATTTCTGCCCGCCAGCGCTGCTCCTGTGCGGTTAGCGCGGCATTTGTTATGAGCGCTTGGACCATTTCTGCATTCATTTCTGATGAGTCTGGTTGTCTCACTGCGGGGCAAAATCCGATTTCCTCACTACCGTCACTGTCTACTTCTTGCTTCACTTCCCTATATTCCCAATTCATCGGCCGCAAATGAAGCTGAGTGAATTAATTGGCAGTAATATGGGTGGGGAATAAAGGTAAAATTTGCGTTTCGCGCACCGCTTTTAGTTGGCCAATACTTGTAGCTAAGTCAGGGTCTGGCGACGATGTACAATATTTTAGAGGAGTCACAACACAGTGGGCGAAGTATAACAAATTTGAGAGAAAATATAATAATAAACCCGCAGAATTTATATGTGTAAAACTTAGCAATCGTTTGCTGGAGTTGCTGCATAGAGAGTGGAGTCACAGAAAATTCGAGAAAACATCACAATAAAAACGCTGAGTTATACATCCCAAGAAAAATTCCAGTTGGGAAATGGTTGGAGCGAAGCACAGGCTTAGCAAACACACAGATACACTGGGCACAAAATTTCTACGTTTCTTTGTTTAAAATTAGACACATGCAAATTAAGTAAATTCACAGAATACTCCAGGGGAAAGGTGCGGGGCATAATCGCCACACAAAAATGCAAAGAAATATATACACTGTACGGAATTTTTACTGGCGAGGTATGCAGAACTCACAGGCACACTTTATTTATTCGTTTATTACAGTATCATGACCTGGTGCTATCTTAGTCGCACAGTCACTTACATTTTATGATCTTCAGGGTAGGTTCGAAGAGTAGTTGGGCGTCAGTTATCAAGTGGAGTGGAAGGTTGGCAATAATATATCCCTCGCCGTTGTCTCCCAGTGTAGGTAGCCGGTTGGCTGTTGCTGGTTGTCCAGTGGGGGCCAGTTGGCCGTCCTGTTTCTATGATGAAATAGGATGATTACGTTGGAAGGAGACTGTCCTTCAATACCGCTGGCCTAGAGACTCAGCCGGTATATTTTGTAATAAAAAGGTTTAACGGCTAAGTGCCGGAGTTTCGTTTTATGAGCTTGTGCTCTTTATTAATTGAATATCAAATCAGAACTGAACTTAAGAACTAACAAAAGCTCATGCATGACCGGATGCCCGAGGCAGACCGCTGACCATGCACATTTTGCAGAAGTCATACGATCGCTGCTAGCCAATGGGACAAAGCCACGGCCCATAAGGGCGCAATATGTTGGCTCAGCTCTCGGGCCAATTAGGGTGGACCCAATTTGGGGTGGACCATACATGAGTGGTGTTGGGTCATGCAGCCGCCAAAACTGTGCTGTAGACTAAGCTCATATTCTTTAATATTATAAGCCAAATTAGGCAGTGGTAGCAGTTGCGATGCCCATGGTGCAAACCGCTGCTCTCGCACGCATTTATCTGTACGGAGCTCATTCCTTGTTTGTTGTTGTTAGCTACCTACGTTTAGCTTGGGCGCTGCATTTCGGCTGCCTGTCCCGCCAGTTGCCAATTCTTCGTGTTTCGGAAAAGACCAAACTTAGCCTTCAATTATCGCTATCGTAAAGGAATAACTATTCGCAAAATAAAAACCTGTCGTTATAAAAGCAAACTTTGTTCGGTTTTTTATTATTCGCAACAGCTATTGAAAAAGCTCAATAGCTAAACATTTGGTGACCCCGACGTGATCGTGTTAATTTGCATGCATTAATTAATGCACTTATCCCGTTTATAAATAAATATAAATACCTTAAATCGCAATCGGTTGGACAAGTGAGTGGAGATTTCGGTGATAGTGGCTGTGTTTAAGCGAGCTAGCATTGCATATATACATACATTTCTACATATATCGTTGCGTGCATTGACCCCGCTTGCATTTTCGGCATCTATTTTGTGCTCATCTTCCCGCTGAACCGAATCAAAGGCGATTTGTTGCTATGCCCGCTGAAGGTGAAAAAAACAGGGTGACCTTTTTAAAGCGCAAAGCCAATGCGCTGTTCAGCAGGTTGCAGAGGCTACAAACGTCGCTGTCTAATGAGACGCTAAGCGGATACGACGAACCCACTCTTACGGTGAGGCTGGAGCAGATTGATGAGCTGCAAAGTGCCTTCAATGTTCTGCATACAGAACTGGAGGAATTGGACTTCGACGAAATTGGCAGTGAAATGAGCGAGTCTTTCGATGAATTCATCGTTGAATTCAAGGCAAGTGTGCGCGCGGAAATAGCCAAACGCAATGTGCATTTCGCGCCGCACTCAACGCTTGCGGAAGGTGTTGTGCCCCACCAGTGTAGTGGTCCTCAAACGCAGCCGCGGCCGAGGCCGATGCCGTTGCCGCCTGTGCAGCTGCCAACGTTTGGCGGAGGCTACGCAAACTGGGCTGATTTTTACTCCGTGTTCACGAGTATAATCGACAGCCATCCGGACCTCTCCAACATTAGCGCGTGAGCTACCAGGTTTTGTTTTCCCGGTGTGTAAAATACTTTCCCGTTGTTCTCATCAATAAATGCTTTCGATCGCTTAATCTTAGTGTTGGTGTTTTTCTCAGATACCGCGTATGTGAGGGGCTGGTGATCTGTAAAGATCCTTACCTCTTTGGTACCGTATAGGTAATTTTGAAGTTTGCCTATTGCCCAGACTATCGCCAACAATTCCCTTTCGTTGGTGGCGTAGTTCAGTTCGCAGTCTTTCAGCGTACGAGAGATCATGGTGATGGGCCTCTTGTTCTGGGACAATACCGCACCTATACCACTGCTTGAAGCATCGGTGGTTAGGTCAAATGGTAATTTGAAATCGGGGTACGTCAAAATGACATCTTCTGATGCTAGGATGTTACGCAGGTGATCAAACGCATTGCGCTGGTTTTCATCAAATGTAACAGGAACTTTTTTCGACATGTTTTTACTCACTGTACCGTTTTCCCTTTTGAGAATATGAGTGAGAGGCCTGGCAATGGAGGCAAAATTCTTCACAAAGCTTCTGTAATAGCTCGCCAGGCCGAGGAAAGACCTAAGGCTACACAGATTTTTGGGTACGGGGAACTCTTGTATTGCCCTGACTTTTTTAGGGTCTGTTTTCGTTCCCCCCCTAGTGACTATGAAGCCTAAGAATTCTACGCTTTCTTTAAAGAATTTAGTCTTTTCTCGTGCCACCTTCATGTTGGCCTCGAGCAGTCGCTTAAGCACTATATCGATGTGCTTAACATGTTCGGTTTCGTTTTCTGAAAATATAATGACGTCATCGACATAGTAACATATCTTGCCTATTTCTTCCCTCAGCACATCATCGATGGCTCTTTGGAATATGCTACCTGCGTTTTTTAATCCGAAAGGTAATCGGCAAAACTCGTATTTCCCTCCATTAACTGAGAAAGAGGTTTTTTCCCGGTCCTTCTCGGCCAAGTATATCTGGTGATACCCTGACCTTAAGTCTAGGGTAGTAAAGTATCTGGCTTTTCCCAAGTTCGCTAAAATCATGAGAATGCTTGGCATAGGGTAGCGGTCAGCAATTGTTTGTTCATTTAATTTCCTAAAGTCGATTACCAAGCGCTTATTTTTGATGCCGTTATCGTCAGTCCCTTTTTTTTTGTCAACTACCCAAGCAGGGCTGTTGTATGGGGATCTGGAAGGCCTTATTATGCCATTGCTCAGCAGCTCCTTGATCTCGTTGTTAACAAAGTCTGCTGCCCCCATGGGATAGGGGTATAATCTGGAGTAGACTGGTTCGTCACTCTTAGTTCGAATAGTGGCGGTGACCGAGGTGTTGAAAGTTAGCGCATCGTTAGAGGTCGAAAACACCTTTATTCTTTTCAGATAATAAAACATTTTTAAATTCGGCTTTCACCGAATTTGGTACCACTAAGTCATCAATTTTAGTGAAATTAACGTTTTCACAGTCAAAGAATTTGAGCTTTTCAGTGACGTTTGCGTATTTTATTACGCTGTCGCCTAAGTTCAATGCCACTCCTGCTCGCGTTAGCGAGTCGAAGACTATTATAGCATCGAACGTGCTCAGCGTGTCCATCAGGAAAAATGGGGCGTCTAACCCAAAAATGCGCATTATGCACTTGTTCTTGACGTCCCTGGAGCCGTGAATAGAGCTCACAGTAAAGGGGGTCTCGACCGGCATTACATTTCTTAGCTCCTTTACGGGCTTAAGGTAATTCTTTGCCGCCCCCGTGTCGATAAGTATTTTTAGTGTTCTACCAGCCAACTGTCGTTCGATGAACGGCAGTCGGGAGCGTTCCCTAATAAATGTAGCAGATCTTTAAGTTCATCGGAGTCGTTACCTTCTTCAATGCTGGCGACTTCCGCTTCAGCTGCGACGGAATACCCTGACTCTTCCTGCTCGTGGGATTGAGTTATATTATTAACACGCTGGCGTCTTTGTCCCGAATAACGCTGAGATGAATTCCGTCTTTTGTTGTTGCTATTATTCTGAGGCTTTCCCCAATTTGTTTCCTGCCTAGATTTGGCTGTCGAAGGGTCGATCTCCATAGGCTGTACTTTGTTATGGTCTACAATTTCGGGGTCCCCGCGCATCTGCCAGGGGCTGTCCTCTTGGGGCTTGCTTTAGAATTGCTTAGGAATAAAGTGTGGATTTTTATCCTCTCCTTTCCATTGCTTTCCCTGAAATTTATTAGTACGCCTGTTGCCATCGTGCACAAGAGCCTTGTCTTCGATGGCCTTCGCGTATGACGCCGCGAATGCACTTCTTTCAATGCTATTTTCAACCTCCCGCGCAAGCGCTAACGCAGTCGTAAGGTCTTTTGGTTGTGCTGGTAGCACCAGTGCTTTGAGCGGTCTTTTCAGCCCAGCAATAAATGCGTGTAGGGCATCGTCCCTAACCTCCTTATTTAAGATAGTTGCCGTGTCCGCACTATGCGACATAACTATTTTGTTCGTGACGAGCGTGAGTTTCCTCTCGACTTCGTCATAGTATGCCATAAGATCGGCATCACGTTGTTGAACCATCTCGAGATTTTGACGTAATACTCGTAGGGACGTTTTGTCCGCGTATGTGCAGTCCAGCCTAGCCAGAATTGCATCGAAATTTAGCACAGTATTATGTGACGTGAGGAGCGCTCGCGCGTTACCACAAATTTTGTTTTTAATAATTACCACTGCTTCATAGTGGGCATAGTGCCCTTGTATCTCTTGAATACCTCGTACGCATCTGATGCGGCCTGCATCCAAGACACGTATTCATCGTGGCTGCCGCTAAAGGTTGGGAGCGATTTCACAATATCTAACTTGACATCACACTTTATGCTAGGGTCCGGCGTTACCCTTTCATAAACTTCTACTTGGGGTGCCTGCACAGTTAACGAGCTGACCTGGTTTCTAACTGATTCAATTTCTGCCCGCCAGCGCTGCTCCTGTGCGGTTAGCGCGGCATTTGTTATGAGCGCTTGGACCATTTCTGCATTCATTTCTGATGAGTCTGGTTGTCTCACTGCGGGGCAAAATCCGATTTCCTCACTACCGTCACTGTCTACTTCTTGCTTCACTTCCCTATATTCCCAATTCATCGGCCGCAAATGAAGCTGAGTGAATTAATTGGCAGTAATATGGGTGGGGAATAAAGGTAAAATTTGCGTTTCGCGCACCGCTTTTAGTTGGCCAATACTTGTAGCTAAGTCAGGGTCTGGCGACGATGTACAATATTTTAGAGGAGTCACAACACAGTGGGCGAAGTATAACAAATTTGAGAGAAAATATAATAATAAACCCGCAGAATTTATATGTGTAAAACTTAGCAATCGTTTGCTGGAGTTGCTGCATAGAGAGTGGAGTCACAGAAAATTCGAGAAAACATCACAATAAAAACGCTGAGTTATACATCCCAAGAAAAATTCCAGTTGGGAAATGGTTGGAGCGAAGCACAGGCTTAGCAAACACACAGATACACTGGGCACAAAATTTCTACGTTTCTTTGTTTAAAATTAGACACATGCAAATTAAGTAAATTCACAGAATACTCCAGGGGAAAGGTGCGGGGCATAATCGCCACACAAAAATGCAAAGAAATATATACACTGTACGGAATTTTTACTGGCGAGGTATGCAGAACTCACAGGCACACTTTATTTATTCGTTTATTACAGTATCATGACCTGGTGCTATCTTAGTCGCACAGTCACTTACATTTTATGATCTTCAGGGTAGGTTCGAAGAGTAGTTGGGCGTCAGTTATCAAGTGGAGTGGAAGGTTGGCAATAATATATCCCTCGCCGTTGTCTCCCAGTGTAGGTAGCCGGTTGGCTGTTGCTGGTTGTCCAGTGGGGGGCCAGTTGGCCGTCCTGTTTCTATGATGAAATAGGATGATTACGTTGGAAGGAGACTGTCCTTCAATACCGCTGGCCTAGAGACTCAGCCGGTATATTTTGTAATAAAAAGGTTTAACGGCTAAGTGCCGGAGTTTCGTTTTATGAGCTTGTGCTCTTTATTAATTGAATATCAAATCAGAACTGAACTTAAGAACTAACAAAAGCTCATGCATGACCGGATGCCCGAGGCAGACCGCTGACCATGCACATTTTGCAGAAGTCATACGATCGCTGCTAGCCAATGGGACAAAGCCACGGCCCATAAGGGCGCAATATGTTGGCTCAGCTCTCGGGCCAATTAGGGTGGACCCAATTTGGGGTGGACCATACATGAGTGGTGTTGGGTCATGCAGCCGCCAAAACTGTGCTGTAGACTAAGCTCATATTCTTTAATATTATAAGCCAAATTAGGCAGTGGTAGCAGTTGCGATGCCCATGGTGCAAACCGCTGCTCTCGCACGCATTTATCTGTACGGAGCTCATTCCTTGTTTGTTGTTGTTAGCTACCTACGTTTAGCTTGGGCGCTGCATTTCGGCTGCCTGTCCCGCCAGTTGCCAATTCTTCGTGTTTCGGAAAAGACCAAACTTAGCCTTCAATTATCGCTATCGTAAAGGAATAACTATTCGCAAAATAAAAACCTGTCGTTATAAAAGCAAACTTTGTTCGGTTTTTTATTATTCGCAACAGCTATTGAAAAAGCTCAATAGCTAAACATTTGGTGACCCCGACGTGATCGTGTTAATTTGCATGCATTAATTAATGCACTTATCCCGTTTATAAATAAATATAAATACCTTAAATCGCAATCGGTTGGACAAGTGAGTGGAGATTTCGGTGATAGTGGCTGTGTTTAAGCGAGCTAGCATTGCATATATACATACATTTCTACATATATCGTTGCGTGCATTGACCCCGCTTGCATTTTCGGCATCTATTTTGTGCTCATCTTCCCGCTGAACCGAATCAAAGGCGATTTGTTGCTATGCCCGCTGAAGGTGAAAAAAACAGGGTGACCTTTTTAAAGCGCAAAGCCAATGCGCTGTTCAGCAGGTTGCAGAGGCTACAAACGTCGCTGTCTAATGAGACGCTAAGCGGATACGACGAACCCACTCTTACGGTGAGGCTGGAGCAGATTGATGAGCTGCAAAGTGCCTTCAATGTTCTGCATACAGAACTGGAGGAATTGGACTTCGACGAAATTGGCAGTGAAATGAGCGAGTCTTTCGATGAATTCATCGTTGAATTCAAGGCAAGTGTGCGCGCGGAAATAGCCAAACGCAATGTGCATTTCGCGCCGCACTCAACGCTTGCGGAAGGTGTTGTGCCCCACCAGTGTAGTGGTCCTCAAACGCAGCCGCGGCCGAGGCCGATGCCGTTGCCGCCTGTGCAGCTGCCAACGTTTGGCGGAGGCTACGCAAACTGGGCTGATTTTTACTCCGTGTTCACGAGTATAATCGACAGCCATCCGGACCTCTCCAACATTAGCGCGTGAGCTACCAGGTTTTGTTTTCCCGGTGTGTAAAATACTTTCCCGTTGTTCTCATCAATAAATGCTTTCGATCGCTTAATCTTAGTGTTGGTGTTTTTCTCAGATACCGCGTATGTGAGGGGCTGGTGATCTGTAAAGATCCTTACCTCTTTGGTACCGTATAGGTAATTTTGAAGTTTGCCTATTGCCCAGACTATCGCCAACAATTCCCTTTCGTTGGTGGCGTAGTTCAGTTCGCAGTCTTTCAGCGTACGAGAGATCATGGTGATGGGCCTCTTGTTCTGGGACAATACCGCACCTATACCACTGCTTGAAGCATCGGTGGTTAGGTCAAATGGTAATTTGAAATCGGGGTACGTCAAAATGACATCTTCTGATGCTAGGATGTTACGCAGGTGATCAAACGCATTGCGCTGGTTTTCATCAAATGTAACAGGAACTTTTTTCGACATGTTTTTACTCACTGTACCGTTTTCCCTTTTGAGAATATGAGTGAGAGGCCTGGCAATGGAGGCAAAATTCTTCACAAAGCTTCTGTAATAGCTCGCCAGGCCGAGGAAAGACCTAAGGCTACACAGATTTTTGGGTACGGGGAACTCTTGTATTGCCCTGACTTTTTTAGGGTCTGTTTTCGTTCCCCCCCTAGTGACTATGAAGCCTAAGAATTCTACGCTTTCTTTAAAGAATTTAGTCTTTTCTCGTGCCACCTTTATGTTGGCCTCGAGCAGTCGCTTAAGCACTATATCGATGTGCTTAACATGTTCGGTTTCGTTTTCTGAAAATATAATGACGTCATCGACATAGTAACATATCTTGCCTATTTCTTCCCTCAGCACATCATCGATGGCTCTTTGGAATATGCTACCTGCGTTTTTTAATCCGAAAGGTAATCGGCAAAACTCGTATTTCCCTCCATTAACTGAGAAAGAGGTTTTTTCCCGGTCCTTCTCGGCCAAGTATATCTGGTGATACCCTGACCTTAAGTCTAGGGTAGTAAAGTATCTGGCTTTTCCCAAGTTCGCTAAAATCATGAGAATGCTTGGCATAGGGTAGCGGTCAGCAATTGTTTGTTCATTTAATTTCCTAAAGTCGATTACCAAGCGCTTATTTTTGATGCCGTTATCGTCAGTCCCTTTTTTTTTGTCAACTACCCAAGCAGGGCTGTTGTATGGGGATCTGGAAGGCCTTATTATGCCATTGCTCAGCAGCTCCTTGATCTCGTTGTTAACAAAGTCTGCTGCCCCCATGGGATAGGGGTATAATCTGGAGTAGACTGGTTCGTCACTCTTAGTTCGAATAGTGGCGGTGACCGAGGTGTTGAAAGTTAGCGCATCGTTAGAGGTCGAAAACACCTTTATTCTTTTCAGATAATAAAACATTTTTAAATTCGGCTTTCACCGAATTTGGTACCACTAAGTCATCAATTTTAGTGAAATTAACGTTTTCACAGTCAAAGAATTTGAGCTTTTCAGTGACGTTTGCGTATTTTATTACGCTGTCGCCTAAGTTCAATGCCACTCCTGCTCGCGTTAGCGAGTCGAAGACTATTATAGCATCGAACGTGCTCAGCGTGTCCATCAGGAAAAATGGGGCGTCTAACCCAAAAATGCGCATTATGCACTTGTTCTTGACGTCCCTGGAGCCGTGAATAGAGCTCACAGTAAAGGGGGTCTCGACCGGCATTACATTTCTTAGCTCCTTTACGGGCTTAAGGTAATTCTTTGCCGCCCCCGTGTCGATAAGTATTTTTAGTGTTCTACCAGCCAACTGTCGTTCGATGAACGGCAGTCGGGAGCGTTCCCTAATAAATGTAGCAGATCTTTAAGTTCATCGGAGTCGTTACCTTCTTCAATGCTGGCGACTTCCGCTTCAGCTGCGACGGAATACCCTGACTCTTCCTGCTCGTGGGATTGAGTTATATTATTAACACGCTGGCGTCTTTGTCCCGAATAACGCTGAGATGAATTCCGTCTTTTGTTGTTGCTATTATTCTGAGGCTTTCCCCAATTTGTTTCCTGCCTAGATTTGGCTGTCGAAGGGTCGATCTCCATAGGCTGTACTTTGTTATGGTCTACAATTTCGGGGTCCCCGCGCATCTGCCAGGGGCTGTCCTCTTGGGGCTTGCTTTAGAATTGCTTAGGAATAAAGTGTGGATTTTTATCCTCTCCTTTCCATTGCTTTCCCTGAAATTTATTAGTACGCCTGTTGCCATCGTGCACAAGAGCCTTGTCTTCGATGGCCTTCGCGTATGACGCCGCGAATGCACTTCTTTCAATGCTATTTTCAACCTCCCGCGCAAGCGCTAACGCAGTCGTAAGGTCTTTTGGTTGTGCTGGTAGCACCAGTGCTTTGAGCGGTCTTTTCAGCCCAGCAATAAATGCGTGTAGGGCATCGTCCCTAACCTCCTTATTTAAGATAGTTGCGACATATGCGACATAACTATTTTGTTCGTGACGAGCGTGAGTTTCCTCTCGACTTCGTCATAGTATGCCATAAGATCGGCATCACGTTGTTGAACCATCTGGAGATTTTGACGTAATACTCGTAGGGACGTTTTGTCCGCGTATGTGCAGTCCAGCCTAGCCAGAATTGCATCGAAATTTAGCACAGTATTATGTGACGTGAGGAGCGCTCGCGCGTTACCACAAATTTTGTTTTTAATAATTACCACTGCTTCATAGTGGGCATAGTGCCCTTGTATCTCTTGAATACCTCGTACGCATCTGATGCGGTCTGCCTCCAAGACACGTATTCATCGTGGCTGCCGCTAAAGGTTGGGAGCGATTTCACAATATCTAACTTGACATCACACTTTATGCTAGGGTCCGGCGTTACCCTTTCATAAACTTCTACTTGGGGTGCCTGCACAGTTAACGAGCTGACCTGGTTTCTAACTGATTCAATTTCTGCCCGCCAGCGCTGCTCCTGTGCGGTTAGCGCGGCATTTGTTATGAGCGCTTGGACCATTTCTGCATTCATTTCTGATGAGTCTGGTTGTCTCACTGCGGGGCAAAATCCGATTTCCTCACTACCGTCACTGTCTACTTCTTGCTTCACTTCCCTATATTCCCAATTCATCGGCCGCAAATGAAGCTGAGTGAATTAATTGGCAGTAATATGGGTGGCGAATAAAGGTAAAATTTGCGTTTCGCGCACCGCTTTTAGTTGGCCAATACTTGTAGCTAAGTCAGGGTCTGGCGACGATGTACAATATTTTAGAGGAGTCACAACACAGTGGGCGAAGTATAACAAATTTGAGAGAAAATATAATAATAAACCCGCAGAATTTATATGTGTAAAACTTAGCAATCGTTTGCTGGAGTTGCTGCATAGAGAGTGGAGTCACAGAAAATTCGAGAAAACATCACAATAAAAACGCTGAGTTATACATCCCAAAAAAAATTCCAGTTGGGAAATGGTTGGAGCGAAGCACAGGCTTAGCAAACACACAGATACACTGGGCACAAAATTTCTACGTTTCTTTGTTTAAAATTAGACACATGCAAATTAAGTAAATTCACAGAATACTCCAGGGGAAAGGTGCGGGGCATAATCGCCACACAAAAATGCAAAGAAATATATACACTGTACGGAATTTTTACTGGCGAGGTATGCAGAACTCACAGGCACACTTTATTTATTCGTTTATTACAGTATCATGACCTGGTGCTATCTTAGTCGCACAGTCACTTACATTTTATGATCTTCAGGGTAGGTTCGAAGAGTAGTTGGGCGTCAGTTATCAAGTGGAGTGGAAGGTTGGCAATAATATATCCCTCGCCGTTGTCTCCCAGTGTAGTTAGCCGGTTGGCTGTTGCTGGTTGTCCAGTGGGGGGCCAGTTGGCCGTCCTGTTTCTATGATGAAATAGGATGATTACGTTGGAAGGAGACTGTCCTTCAATACCGCTGGCCTAGAGACTCAGCCGGTATATTTTGTAATAAAAAGGTTTAACGGCTAAGTGCCGGAGTTTCGTTTTATGAGCTTGTGCTCTTTATTAATTGAATATCAAATCAGAACTGAACTTAAGAACTAACAAAAGCTCATGCATGACCGGATGCCCGAGGCAGACCGCTGACCATGCACATTTTGCAGAAGTCATATGATCGCTGCTAGCCAATGGGACAAAGCCACGGCCCATAAGGGCGCAATATGTTGGCTCAGCTCTCGGGCCAATTAGGGTGGACCATACATGAGTGGTGTTGGGTCATGCAGCCGCCAAAACTGTGCTGTAGACTAAGCTCATATTCTTTAATATTATAAGCCAAATTAGGCAGTGGTAGCAGTTGCGATGCCCATGGTGCAAACCGCTGCTCTCGCACGCATTTATCTGTACGGCGCTCATTCCTTGTTTGTTGTTGTTAGCTACCTACGTTTAGCTTGGGCGCTGCATTTCGGCTGCCTGTCCCGCCAGTTGCCAATTCTTCGTGTTTCGGAAAAGACCAAACTTAGCCTTCAATTATCGCTATCGTAAAGGAATAACTATTCGCAAAATAAAAACTGTCGTTATAAAAGCAAACTTTCTTCAGTTTTTTATTATTCGCAACAGCTATTGAAAAAGCTCAATAGCTAAACATTTGGTGACCCCGACGTGATCGTGTTAATTTGCATGCATTAATTAATGCACTTATCCCGTTTATAAATAAATATAAATACCTTAAATCGCAATCGGTTGGACAAGTGAGTGGAGATTTCGGTGATAGTGGCTGTGTTTAAGCGAGCTAGCATTGCATATATACATACATTTCTACATATATCGTTGCGTGCATTAACCCCGCTTGCATTTTCGGCATCTATTTTGTGCTCATCTTCCCGCTGAACCGAATCAAAGGCGATTTGTTGCTATGCCCGCTGAAGGTGAAAAAAACAGGGTGACCTTTTTAAAGCGCAAAGCCAATGCGCTGTTCAGCAGGTTGCAGAGGCTACAAACGTCGCTGTCTAATGAGACGCTAAGCGGATACGACGAACCCACTCTTACGGTGAGGCTGGAGCAGATTGATGAGCTGCAAAGTGCCTTCAATGTTCTGCATACAGAACTGGAGGAATTGGACTTCGACGAAATTGGCAGTGAAATGAGCGAGTCTTTCGATGAATTCATCGTTGAATTCAAGGCAAGTGTGCGCGCGGAAATAGCCAAACGCAATGTGCATTTCGCGCCGCACTCAACGCTTGCGGAACGTGTTGTGCCCCACCAGTGTAGTGGTCCTCAAACGCAGCCGCGGCCGAGGCCGATGCCGTTGCCGCCTGTGCAGCTGCCAACGTTTGGCGGAGGCTACGCAAACTGGGCTGATTTTTACTCCGTGTTCACGAGTATAATCGACAGCCATCCGGACCTCTCCAACATTAGCGCGTGAGCTACCAGGTTTTGTTTTCCCGGTGTGTAAAATACTTTCCCGTTGTTCTCATCAATAAATGCTTTCGATCGCTTAATCTTAGTGTTGGTGTTTTTCTCAGATACCGCGTATGTGAGGGGCTGGTGATCTGTAAAGATCCTTACCTCTTTGGTACCGTATAGGTAATTTTGAAGTTTGCCTATTGCCCAGACTATCGCCAACAATTCCCTTTCGTTGGTGGCGTAGTTCAGTTCGCAGTCTTTCAGCGTACGAGAGATCATGGTGATGGGCCTCTTGTTCTGGGACAATACCGCACCTATACCACTGCTTGAAGCATCGGTGGTTAGGTCAAATGGTAATTTGAAATCGGGGTACGTCAAAATGACATCTTCTGATGCTAGGATGTTACGCAGGTGATCAAACGCATTGCGCTGGTTTTCATCAAATGTAACAGGAACTTTTTTCGACATGTTTTTACTCACTGTACCGTTTTCCCTTTTGAGAATATGAGTGAGAGGCCTGGCAATGGAGGCAAAATTCTTCACAAAGCTTCTGTAATAGCTCGCCAGGCCGAGGAAAGACCTAAGGCTACACAGATTTTGGGTACGGGGAACTCTTGTATTGCCCTGACTTTTTTAGGGTCTGTTTTCGTTCCCCCCTAGTGACTATGAAGCCTAAGAATTCTACGCTTTCTTTAAAGAATTTAGTCTTTTCTCGTGCCACCTTTATGTTGGCCTCGAGCAGTCGCTTAAGCACTATATCGATGTGCTTAACATGTTCGGTTTCGTTTTCTGAAAATATAATGACGTCATCGACATAGTAACATATCTTGCCTATTTCTTCCCTCAGCACATCATCGATGGCTCTTTGGAATATGCTACCTGCGTTTTTTAATCCGAAAGGTAATCGGCAAAACTCGTATTTCCCTCCATTAACTGAGAAAGAGGTTTTTTCCCGGTCCTTCTCGGCCAAGTATATCTGGTGATACCCTGACCTTAAGTCTAGGGTAGTAAAGTATCTGGCTTTTCCCAAGTTCGCTAAAATCATGAGAATGCTTGGCATAGGGTAGCGGTCAGCAATTGTTTGTTCATTTAATTTCCTAAAGTCGATTACCAAGCGCTTATTTTTGATGCCGTTATCGTCAGTCCCTTTTTTTTTGTCAACTACCCAAGCAGGGCTGTTGTATGGGGATCTGGAAGGCCTTATTATGCCATTGCTCAGCAGCTCCTTGATCTCGTTGTTAACAAAGTCTGCTGCCCCCATGGGATAGGGGTATAATCTGGAGTAGACTGGTTCGTCACTCTTAGTTCGAATAGTGGCGGTGACCGAGGTGTTGAAAGTTAGCGCATCGTTAGAGGTCGAAAACACCTTTATTCTTTTCAGATAATAAAACATTTTTAAATTCGGCTTTCACCGAATTTGGTACCACTAAGTCATCAATTTTAGTGAAATTAACGTTTTCACAGTCAAAGAATTTGAGCTTTTCAGTGACGTTTGCGTATTTTATTACGCTGTCGCCTAAGTTCAATGCCACTCCTGCTCGCGTTAGCGAGTCGAAGACTATTATAGCATCGAACGTGCTCAGCGTGTCCATCAGGAAAAATGGGGCGTCTAACCCAAAATGCGCATTATGCACTTGTTCTTGACGTCCCTGGAGCCGTGAATAGAGCTCACAGTAAAGGGGGTCTCGACCGGCATTACATTTCTTAGCTCCTTTACGGGCTTAAGGTAATTCTTTGCCGCCCCCGTGTCGATAAGTATTTTTAGTGTTCTACCAGCCAACTGTCGTTCGATGAACGGCAGTCGGGAGCGTTCCCTAATAAATGTAGCAGATCTTTAAGTTCATCGGAGTCGTTACCTTCTTCAATGCTGGCGACTTCCGCTTCAGCTGCGACGGAATACCCTGACTCTTCCTGCTCGTGGGATTGAGTTATATTATTAACACGCTGGCGTCTTTGTCCCGAATAACGCTGAGATGAATTCCGTCTTTTGTTGTTGCTATTATTCTGAGGCTTTCCCCAATTTGTTTCCTGCCTAGATTTGGCTGTCGAAGGGTCGATCTCCATAGGCTGTACTTTGTTATGGTCTACAATTTCGGGGTCCCCGCGCATCTGCCAGGGGCTGTCCTCTTGGGGCTTGCTTTAGAATTGCTTAGGAATAAAGTGTGGATTTTTATCCTCTCCTTTCCATTGCTTTCCCTGAAATTTATTAGTACGCCTGTTGCCATCGTGCACAAGAGCCTTGTCTTCGATGGCCTTCGCGTATGACGCCGCGAATGCACTTCTTTCAATGCTATTTTCAACCTCCCGCGCAAGCGCTAACGCAGTCGTAAGGTCTTTTGGTTGTGCTGGTAGCACCAGTGCTTTGAGCGGTCTTTTCAGCCCAGCAATAAATGCGTGTAGGGCATCGTCCCTAACCTCCTTATTTAAGATAGTTGCGACATATGCGACATAACTATTTTGTTCGTGACGAGCGTGAGTTTCCTCTCGACTTCGTCATAGTATGCCATAAGATCGGCATCACGTTGTTGAACCATCTGGAGATTTTGACGTAATACTCGTAGGGACGTTTTGTCCGCGTATGTGCAGTCCAGCCTAGCCAGAATTGCATCGAAATTTAGCACAGTATTATGTGACGTGAGGAGCGCTCGCGCGTTACCACAAATTTTGTTTTTAATAATTACCACTGCTTCATAGTGGGCATAGTGCCCTTGTATCTCTTGAATACCTCGTACGCATCTGATGCGGTCTGCCTCCAAGACACGTATTCATCGTGGCTGCCGCTAAAGGTTGGGAGCGATTTCACAATATCTAACTTGACATCACACTTTATGCTAGGGTCCGGCGTTACCCTTTCATAAACTTCTACTTGGGGTGCCTGCACAGTTAACGAGCTGACCTGGTTTCTAACTGATTCAATTTCTGCCCGCCAGCGCTGCTCCTGTGCGGTTAGCGCGGCATTTGTTATGAGCGCTTGGACCATTTCTGCATTCATTTCTGATGAGTCTGGTTGTCTCACTGCGGGGCAAAATCCGATTTCCTCACTACCGTCACTGTCTACTTCTTGCTTCACTTCCCTATATTCCCAATTCATCGGCCGCAAATGAAGCTGAGTGAATTAATTGGCAGTAATATGGGTGGCGAATAAAGGTAAAATTTGCGTTTCGCGCACCGCTTTTAGTTGGCCAATACTTGTAGCTAAGTCAGGGTCTGGCGACGATGTACAATATTTTAGAGGAGTCACAACACAGTGGGCGAAGTATAACAAATTTGAGAGAAAATATAATAATAAACCCGCAGAATTTATATGTGTAAAACTTAGCAATCGTTTGCTGGAGTTGCTGCATAGAGAGTGGAGTCACAGAAAATTCGAGAAAACATCACAATAAAAACGCTGAGTTATACATCCCAAAAAAAATTCCAGTTGGGAAATGGTTGGAGCGAAGCACAGGCTTAGCAAACACACAGATACACTGGGCACAAAATTTCTACGTTTCTTTGTTTAAAATTAGACACATGCAAATTAAGTAAATTCACAGAATACTCCAGGGGAAAGGTGCGGGGCATAATCGCCACACAAAAATGCAAAGAAATATATACACTGTACGGAATTTTTACTGGCGAGGTATGCAGAACTCACAGGCACACTTTATTTATTCGTTTATTACAGTATCATGACCTGGTGCTATCTTAGTCGCACAGTCACTTACATTTTATGATCTTCAGGGTAGGTTCGAAGAGTAGTTGGGCGTCAGTTATCAAGTGGAGTGGAAGGTTGGCAATAATATATCCCTCGCCGTTGTCTCCCAGTGTAGTTAGCCGGTTGGCTGTTGCTGGTTGTCCAGTGGGGGGCCAGTTGGCCGTCCTGTTTCTATGATGAAATAGGATGATTACGTTGGAAGGAGACTGTCCTTCAATACCGCTGGCCTAGAGACTCAGCCGGTATATTTTGTAATAAAAAGGTTTAACGGCTAAGTGCCGGAGTTTCGTTTTATGAGCTTGTGCTCTTTATTAATTGAATATCAAATCAGAACTGAACTTAAGAACTAACAAAAGCTCATGCATGACCGGATGCCCGAGGCAGACCGCTGACCATGCACATTTTGCAGAAGTCATATGATCGCTGCTAGCCAATGGGACAAAGCCACGGCCCATAAGGGCGCAATATGTTGGCTCAGCTCTCGGGCCAATTAGGGTGGACCATACATGAGTGGTGTTGGGTCATGCAGCCGCCAAAACTGTGCTGTAGACTAAGCTCATATTCTTTAATATTATAAGCCAAATTAGGCAGTGGTAGCAGTTGCGATGCCCATGGTGCAAACCGCTGCTCTCGCACGCATTTATCTGTACGGAGCTCATTCCTTGTTTGTTGTTGTTAGCTACCTACGTTTAGCTTGGGCGCTGCATTTCGGCTGCCTGTCCCGCCAGTTGCCAATTCTTCGTGTTTCGGAAAAGACCAAACTTAGCCTTCAATTATCGCTATCGTAAAGGAATAACTATTCGCAAAATAAAAACTGTCGTTATAAAAGCAAACTTTCTTCAGTTTTTTATTATTCGCAACAGCTATTGAAAAAGCTCAATAGCTAAACATTTGGTGACCCCGACGTGATCGTGTTAATTTGCATGCATTAATTAATGCACTTATCCCGTTTATAAATAAATATAAATACCTTAAATCGCAATCGGTTGGACAAGTGAGTGGAGATTTCGGTGATAGTGGCTGTGTTTAAGCGAGCTAGCATTGCATATATACATACATTTCTACATATATCGTTGCGTGCATTAACCCCGCTTGCATTTTCGGCATCTATTTTGTGCTCATCTTCCCGCTGAACCGAATCAAAGGCGATTTGTTGCTATGCCCGCTGAAGGTGAAAAAAACAGGGTGACCTTTTTAAAGCGCAAAGCCAATGCGCTGTTCAGCAGGTTGCAGAGGCTACAAACGTCGCTGTCTAATGAGACGCTAAGCGGATACGACGAACCCACTCTTACGGTGAGGCTGGAGCAGATTGATGAGCTGCAAAGTGCCTTCAATGTTCTGCATACAGAACTGGAGGAATTGGACTTCGACGAAATTGGCAGTGAAATGAGCGAGTCTTTCGATGAATTCATCGTTGAATTCAAGGCAAGTGTGCGCGCGGAAATAGCCAAACGCAATGTGCATTTCGCGCCGCACTCAACGCTTGCGGAACGTGTTGTGCCCCACCAGTGTAGTGGTCCTCAAACGCAGCCGCGGCCGAGGCCGATGCCGTTGCCGCCTGTGCAGCTGCCAACGTTTGGCGGAGGCTACGCAAACTGGGCTGATTTTTACTCCGTGCTCACGAGTATAATCGACAGCCATCCGGACCTCTCCAACATTGAGAAATTTCAACATCTGCGGTCATGTTTGAGGGATTCAGCGCTGGAAACTATCCGATCATTGGAGATTTCAAACAGCAATTACGAAGCGGCTTTAGAGTTGCTTCAAAAAAGGTTTGATAATCGGCGTCTCGTTTTTCAGGCGCACATCACCGAGATTCTGGGTTTAAGGGTAGTACGGAATGGTTCAGTGGCATCGCTTCGGGAATTGTCGGACAAATTTAACGCTCACATTCGTGCGTTGAAGGGTTTGGGCACCACTTAGCAAATCGCTGGCTGCATCATAGTGCAAGTGCTGCTGCAAAAGCTGGATGCGGCGAGTCAAGCTAAGTGGGAGGAGCGCTTGGAGGATCCGGTCGTTGCCAACCTTATTCCGTCGTGGGAATCGATGGCTGCATTATTGGAACAGCGATGTAGGACTTTGGAGGCCGTGGATTGCGCCATGGCAACCTATGCGCCAAGCGTTCAGGTGGGCAGAAATCGCTCGACGCTAGTTGCTACCACCCAAAATTCTCTTGGTTGCATGCTTTGCCATAGTGCAGAGCATGCCATATATTATTGCCCGCAATTTAGAGACTTAGCGCCAGTAGATCGTCTGCGCGAGGCAAAGAGACTAGCACTATGCCTAAATTGCCTAAAGGCAGGTCATCAGCTACGGCAATGCAGCTCGAGCCGCTGCCGCACCTGTGGAATCAGGCATCATACGCTGCTCCATCTAGATGGTCGGCCTTCCTCGCAGCCACGTGTTCCGGTATCTTCAAGCTCCCACACTGAGCCTTCTGCCCCGCTTTCGAATTCTTCTACTCTAATTGCCCAGGATCTCGGTAGTGACCTTGTGCTGCTAGCCACTGCAACCGTTCTAGTGCAGAATCGATCGGGACTGTTCGTTCCCTGCAGGGCCTTGTTAGATTCTGGCTCTCAACTGCACTTGGTCACCTCTCGGTTTGCAAATCAACTGCAACTTAAGAGGTCGAGGTCGTCCGGCTCCGTCGCTTCTCAACGAGCATAACAGCAGTTATCGCTCCCAATATCACGGATCGCCAGCCAAGTTCTAATGTGGACATTGGGGACTGGAAGATTCCAGAAAACCTGCAGCTCGCCGACCCGGAATTTCATAAAGCTCAGCGTGTTGACATGTTAATAGGAGCTAGCCTGTTTTATGAGCTGCTGTGCGTAGGTCAGATAAAGTTGTTGCCAGGACTGCCCCGGCTTCAAAAAACTCGCCTGGGCTGGGTTGTGTCTGGAGGCTGCGCGCGCCCTTGCGGTAGCGCCTTAATAGCTTCATGCGTTCCTTCTTCAGCCAGCAAGGAAAACATAGTTGTGGCAAATAGGGTTGCTGCCATTCAGGAGCTGACAGATGTCACGGCTTAACGTTATGTTCCAACAGCGTTAAATCCGGCTGACATCCTATCCAGAGGATCCCTAGCGTCTGAGATTAGCGAATCGTCACTGTGGTCGCATGGACCCGCCTATCTTACGGAGCCTGAAAGAGATTGGCCAACAGCTGTATGTCCTTACAAACCGGTGCTTGAGCTTCGTCGAAGTGTGTTCATCGTAAAGTCGCCGTACGTGGATGTAATTGCTAGCTCCAAATTTGCAAATTCTTACCCCTCACTGCAACGAGTATTTGCATACATTTACAAATTTTGTAATGGAATTTGTCATTGTGGGCTCACCGTCGCACACATTCAAGAGGGTACTCATATGATGCTGCGGTTGGTGCAGCGCGCGCATTTATGGGAGGACCTGCAGTCCCTAAAAACGCTGCGAAGAGTTTCCTCGTCTAGTCCCATATCCTCGCTCTCGCCGTTCCTGGATCAATTTGGACTTCTTAGAGTAGGCGGTCGCCTCCGGAATTCGTCATTGGACTTTGATGGCCGCCACCCGAAAATCCTTCCAAGGTCCCATCCGGTGACTCTAGCAATTATCTCGCATTACCATGAAAGCAATCTTCATGCCGGACCTCGAGCTCTTCTGGGCGCAATTCGATCCCAATATTGGCCTATTGGGGGGAGGAAGACGGTTACCAAGGCCGTGAACAGGTGCATCAGATGTTTTCGGATTAAGCCGCGGCTGATAGAGCACATAATGGCAGACCTTCCCAAGGAGCGCTTGGAAGGATCTCACGCTTTTGAGATGGCCTTTGGCGAGAGTCATGCAGTTGATTCCTGGCAGAGACGGCGTCGCTCGAGTTGCAGAATTGAGGACCGCGTCTGGAGTAATAGGGCGGGCAGTGGACAAGCTGTGTCTGCTTCCCCTTGAGGACTCTGTTGGAAGCCAAGCTTCCAATGGGGGGAGGATGTTGGGTCATGCAGCCGCCAAAACTGTGCAGTAGACTAAGCTCATATTCTTTAATATTATAAGCCAAATTAGGCAGTGGTAGCAGTTGCGATGCCCATAGTGCAAACCGCTGCTCTCGCACGCATTTATCTGTACGGAGCTCATTCCTTGTTTGTTGTTGTTAGCTACCTACGTTTAGCTTGGGCGCTGCATTTCGGCTGCCTGCCCCGCCAGTTACCAATTCTTCGTGTTTCGGAAAAGACCAAACTTACGCCTTCAATTATCGCTATCGTAAAGGAATAACTATTCGCAAAATAAAAACTGTCGTTATAAAAGCAAACTTTCTTCAGTTTTTTATTATTCGCAACAGCTATTGAAAAAGCTCAATAGCTAAACATTTGGTGACCCCGACGTGATCGTGTTAATTTGCATGCATTAATTAATGCACTTATCCCGTTTATAAATAAATATAAATACCTTAAATCGCAATCGGTTGGACAAGTGAGTGGAGATTTCGGTGATAGTGGCTGTGTTTAAGCGAGCTAGCATTGCATATATACATACATTTCTACATATATCGTTGCGTGCATTAACCCCGCTTGCATTTTCGGCATCTATTTTGTGCTCATCTTCCCGCTGAACCGAATCAAAGGCGATTTGTTGCTATGCCCGCTGAAGGTGAAAAAAACAGGGTGACCTTTTTAAAGCGCAAAGCCAATGCGCTGTTCAGCAGGTTGCAGAGGCGCTAAGCGGATACGACGAACCCACTCTTACGGTGAGGCTGGAGCAGATTGATGAGCTGCAAAGTGCCTTCAATGTTCTGCATACAGAACTGGAGGAATTGGACTTCGACGAAATTGGCAGTGAAATGAGCGAGTCTTTCGATGAATTCATCGTTGAATTCAAGGCAAGTGTGCGCGCGGAAATAGCCAAACGCAATGTGCATTTCGCGCCGCACTCAACGCTTGCGGAACGTGTTGTGCCCCACCAGTGTAGTGGTCCTCAAACGCAGCCGCGGCCGAGGCCGATGCCGTTGCCGCCTGTGCAGCTGCCAACGTTTGGCGGAGGCTACGCAAACTGGGCTGATTTTTACTCCGTGTTCACGAGTATAATCGACAGCCATCCGGACCTCTCCAACATTGAGAAATTTCAACATCTGCGGTCATGTTTGAGGGATTCAGCGCTGGAAACTATCCGATCATTGGAGATTTCAAACAGCAATTACGAAGCGGCTTTAGAGTTGCTTCAAAAAAGGTTTGATAATCGGCGTCTCGTTTTTCAGGCGCACATCACCGAGATTCTGGGTTTAAGGGTAGTACGGAATGGTTCAGTGGCATCGCTTCGGGAATTGTCGGACAAATTTAACGCTCACATTCGTGCGTTGAAGGGTTTGGGCACCACTTAGCAAATCGCTGGCTGCATCATAGTGCAAGTGCTGCTGCAAAAGCTGGATGCGGCGAGTCAAGCTAAGTGGGAGGAGCGCTTGGAGGATCCGGTCGTTGCCAACCTTATTCCGTCGTGGGAATCGATGGCTGCATTATTGGAACAGCGATGTAGGACTTTGGAGGCCGTGGATTGCGCCATGGCAACCTATGCGCCAAGCGTTCAGGTGGGCAGAAATCGCTCGACGCTAGTTGCTACCACCCAAAATTCTCTTGGTTGCATGCTTTGCCATAGTGCAGAGCATGCCATATATTATTGCCCGCAATTTAGAGACTTAGCGCCAGTAGATCGTCTGCGCGAGGCAAAGAGACTAGCACTATGCCTAAATTGCCTAAAGGCAGGTCATCAGCTACGGCAATGCAGCTCGAGCCGCTGCCGCACCTGTGGAATCAGGCATCATACGCTGCTCCATCTAGATGGTCGGCCTTCCTCGCAGCCACGTGTTCCGGTATCTTCAAGCTCCCACACTGAGCCTTCTGCCCCGCTTTCGAATTCTTCTACTCTAATTGCCCAGGATCTCGGTAGTGACCTTGTGCTGCTAGCCACTGCAACCGTTCTAGTGCAGAATCGATCGGGACTGTTCGTTCCCTGCAGGGCCTTGTTAGATTCTGGCTCTCAACTGCACTTGGTCACCTCTCGGTTTGCAAATCAACTGCAACTTAAGAGGTCGAGGTCGTCCGGCTCCGTCGCTTCTCAACGAGCATAACAGCAGTTATCGCTCCCAATATCACGGATCGCCAGCCAAGTTCTAATGTGGACATTGGGGACTGGAAGATTCCAGAAAACCTGCAGCTCGCCGACCCGGAATTTCATAAAGCTCAGCGTGTTGACATGTTAATAGGAGCTAGCCTGTTTTATGAGCTGCTGTGCGTAGGTCAGATAAAGTTGTTGCCAGGACTGCCCCGGCTTCAAAAAACTCGCCTGGGCTGGGTTGTGTCTGGAGGCTGCGCGCGCCCTTGCGGTAGCGCCTTAATAGCTTCATGCGTTCCTTCTTCAGCCAGCAAGGAAAACATAGTTGTGGCAAATAGGGTTGCTGCCATTCAGGAGCTGACAGATGTCACGGCTTAACGTTATGTTCCAACAGCGTTAAATCCGGCTGACATCCTATCCAGAGGATCCCTGGCGTCTGAGATTAGCGAATCGTCACTGTGGTCGCATGGACCCGCCTATCTTACGGAGCCTGAAAGAGATTGGCCAACAGCTGTATGTCCTTACAAACCGGTGCTTGAGCTTCGTCGAAGTGTGTTCATCGTAAAGTCGCCGTACGTGGATGTAATTGCTAGCTCCAAATTTGCAAATTCTTACCCCTCACTGCAACGAGTATTTGCATACATTTACAAATTTTGTAATGGAATTTGTCATTGTGGGCTCACCGTCGCACACATTCAAGAGGGTACTCATATGATGCTGCGGTTGGTGCAGCGCGCGCATTTATGGGAGGACCTGCAGTCCCTAAAAACGCTGCGAAGAGTTTCCTCGTCTAGTCCCATATCCTCGCTCTCGCCGTTCCTGGATCAATTTGGACTTCTTAGAGTAGGCGGTCGCCTCCGGAATTCGTCATTGGACTTTGATGGCCGCCACCCGAAAATCCTTCCAAGGTCCCATCCGGTGACTCTAGCAATTATCTCGCATTACCATGAAAGCAATCTTCATGCCGGACCTCGAGCTCTTCTGGGCGCAATTCGATCCCAATATTGGCCTATTGGGGGGAGGAAGACGGTTACCAAGGCCGTGAACAGGTGCATCAGATGTTTTCGGATTAAGCCGCGGCTGATAGAGCACATAATGGCAGACCTTCCCAAGGAGCGCTTGGAAGGATCTCACGCTTTTGAGATGGCCTTTGGCGAGAGTCATGCAGTTGATTCCTGGCAGAGACGGCGTCGCTCGAGTTGCAGAATTGAGGACCGCGTCTGGAGTAATAGGGCGGGCAGTGGACAAGCTGTGTCTGCTTCCCCTTGAGGACTCTGTTGGAAGCCAAGCTTCCAATGGGGGGAGGATGTTGGGTCATGCAGCCGCCAAAACTGTGCAGTAGACTAAGCTCATATTCTTTAATATTATAAGCCAAATTAGGCAGTGGTAGCAGTTGCGATGCCCATAGTGCAAACCGCTGCTCTCGCACGCATTTATCTGTACGGAGCTCATTCCTTGTTTGTTGTTGTTAGCTACCTACGTTTAGCTTGGGCGCTGCATTTCGGCTGCCTGCCCCGCCAGTTACCAATTCTTCGTGTTTCGGAAAAGACCAAACTTACGCCTTCAATTATCGCTATCGTAAAGGAATAACTATTCGCAAATTAAAAACTGTCGTTATAAAAGCAAACTTTCTTCGGTTTTTTATTATTCGCAACAGCTATTGAAAAAGCTCAATAGCTAAACAAGTGGAGTAATAATTATAATATTAAATGCTTAATATTAATAAATTATGGGTAATAAAATGATTAATATTAATAGGAGGAATAAAAATAGGCCTGCTGATGCTAACCTGGGAGTTCGTTGTTAACTTATAATTTATTATATATAGCAGCATATGTGCCATAGTATAACTCATAACTACATGAACTTACACACACACCCACATACATTACTAGATAGCAACAGCCGAGAGGGGTCAAAAAAAGTTGCGCGCGCGCGAAGGGCATTGAATTGGCGCTCCTGGAAAATCTCGAAATTTTCCGGGTCGCGCCGGCCCGACAGTGACAGGAGTGGCTGTCCCCAACGCACAAAGGTTGGGCCGTACTCACCAGCAGTAGGCACAGCTCCAAGGGTCCAGGAATCGCCCGCCGTCGACGATCTTCAGGGCCATGGGGCAGGACAGGGTGAGAGCAGCAAACAACTTTCTCTACACTATTTTCTCTTCCTTCCGTGATGCTGTGGTGGCTGCCAAGTGCCAGTCACGCCAGCTGATCACGAAGTCAGCTGGGATAACAGTGCTGGTAAACGGCAAAAGCTCCCAGGTCTGGCAGCGCTGGTCGGCTGCACGAGCCCCCTGGCATAGGTGGCGCTTTCTACTCAGTGCACTCACTGACAAAAGCTAGCAGCTACGGAAGTCACCAAACGATCTGTCCTCCGGGCGTAGCATACATATATGGGCGGCCAACGGTTATCCTTGCCTCCTGGCCCAGACTGCGGTTGAGCGCAATGTAGACATCATGCTCCTAAGCGAACCCTACGTCTCTGGTAGTGGACAATCATCCATGATCCTTGACGAGACAGGTAAAGCAGCTATCAAATGCTGCAGCTCTCTCCACGTCCAGGAACTGGCTGCTTTACCTATGCGGGGTATCGCCTATGCGAAGCTAAAACACGTGCACATGTACAGCTGCTACGCTCCGCCGAGCGACACCCCCGATCAGTTCGAGGAGTTTCTGGAGGCGCTCGTGGACCATGCGAGAGGGCGAAGCACGAAGGTCGTCGCCGGCGACTTTAATGCCTGGGCAGTGGAATGGGGCAGCAGGACATCCAACGCCAGAGGCCGAGCTGTGATTGACGCCATGGGAATGCTGGACCTTATACTGCTCATAGGGGAGCTATTTCCAAAGCAAACCACTCTATGGAGGCCAACAGAGGCAGCACCTGCCCCAGATTTCCAGTGCGTCACAGAACTGGAAGTCGTCGAGGCAGCCAAGCGCATCAAACCTAACAAAGCCCCTGAACTAGACGGTATTCCTGGAGCTGTTATAAAAGCAGTGGCGCTGGCTAGACCTGAAATCTTCAGGGCCACCTTCCAGCAATGCCTTCTGGACGGAATCTTCCCAACAAGGTGGAAAAGCCAGAAACTAGTCCTGTTGCCGAAAGGCAAGGGACCAGCACATGCTGCAAACAGCTACCGCCCTCTATGCCTACTGGATATAGTAGGAAAACTGTTTGAACGTATCTTGTATACTAGAATAGAGGCAATCACCAAGAGCACCAACGGCCTGGGAAGCCATCAATATGGCTTCCGGAAAGGAAAGAGCACACTGGACGCTCTTTCGGCCGTTAGTAACATCGCCAAGACCGCTCTTTCTGGTGATAGATGGTTAGGGGGCAGGAAGGAATACTGCGCAATAGTGACTCTGGACGTAAGGAACGCATTTAACACCGCCAGATGGCCCGTAATCCTCCCAGCCATGAACCGCATGGGGATCCCGGAGTACCTAAGGATAGTCGTTGGCAGCTACTTTAGGTAGATACCGAGTTTCGGCAGGTGTTCCCCAAGGATCGGTACTTGGACCAATCCTATGGAACATTATGTACGATGGGATCTTGGGCATCAACAGGCCCGTAGGAGTAGAGCTGCACTGTTTTGCTGACGATGTGGCAATCACAGCTGTCTCTAAAACAATCGCAGGGTTGGAAGACAAATGCAACTCTACGATCGGTGCGGCCATCCTGTGGCTCGAGAAAGCCGGGCTAGCAATAGCGGCTCACAAGACCGAAGCAGTCCTACTAAGCAGCAGGAAAAAGGTGGAGAACATGCTGGTCTCCGTCAATGGCACACAGGTGACCTCTCAAGAGTCACTAAAGTACCTGGGGGTAATGATAGATCGCAGACTATCATTCAAGGACCACGCGAGCTACGCCAGCAAGAAGGCAGCAGTCACAGCCTCTTCTTTGGCTAGGCTTATGCCCAACGTCGGAGGCCCAAGACACCCGGCCAGGAAACTGCTGGTGTTGTCAGTAGCAAAGGCTTCTCTGCTATACGCTGCTCCAATATGGAGCAATGCCACTAGCAGGGGCTCATACATGAAAGGAGCTCGTTCGGTGCTACGGTCTATGGCCCTCAGGCTCATTAGAGGTTTCAGGACCATATCCGAGGACGCGGCGCTAGCGCTGGCAGGCCTGCCGCCAATTGATCTGGAGATCAAGGCTCTCAGCCTAATGCGAAGTGGCGCTTCCAAGCAAGAGGCACACGAGTGGCTAACAGGTGAATGGCAGAGCAGATGGCAAACTTCGCGACGGGGGAGATGGACTTACAAGCTCATCCCTGAGATGACGGTTTGGGCAGAGTGCCAGCACAAATGCTTGGACTACCACCTAACCCAGTTTCTTACGGACCATGGGTGCTTCCGGGCCTACCTACTCCGGTTCCGTCACGTAGAGTCAGCTCGATGCTTGTTCTGCGTTGACGGTGAGGAAACAGCAGAACATGTGCTAATGCACTGCTCCAGTTTCACGGCGGAGAGGGAGCAGCTAAAGACGCTGTCCGGTACCCCGTTCAGCCCTAGTGGCTAGTTCGCGGCTATGCTGGTGAACAGCGAGGCGTGGGAGCTGGGACACAGCCTTATCATTAATATGATGAAGCGTGTCCGATCAGACGAGATGGCCAACAGAGTGGATGTCTAAGCCCAAACTGGCGCCCTGGGTGACGGCGAGCGAAGAACTCTACCTCAGCGTTCCCAGCTCGTCGTAAAAACCGACTAAAGGGTGGAAGGAGGAGCCCCGATGGACTACACTGAAGGCAGGGAGTGCGACCTGGCCTCACATCCTGCTCACCGAAGTCATACCTTGACTGGCAGTCCCGGTGACCGAGTAAGGACTGAAGAGCACGCGGAGGTTTTTGTTTTAGTACGTAGGCATAATTCCAATAGGGCTTATGAATCGTGCATGCCACCTACGGACAGTAGGTGGTATCTTTTGAAGATTTTAATTTTCCTACCGTAAGTCGAATAATAAAAAAAAAAAAAAAAAAAAACGGTTATCCTTGGCAACATCCCATGGAATCCCGGAGACAGACCCATGAAACGAGCAGGAGAGGCAGGAGATGAGTGTGAAAAGTCAAGGAGCAGACCAATAGCCATCCCCCCGCGTAGGCGGCACACTATAAACTCGGGGCTCTGGCGACCGAGCTGGAGCGGTATATCTCCCACCGCAGCAACTTTTTTTGCCCTGCTCACAACACCACACCCCCAACCCCCACCCAAAGCCCACGGCGCGTCTGACCCAAAATGGGCGGCTACGTGGCCTGTGCCTGTACTCTCGTCAGCCGGGCATCAGCACAATTAAAACCCATTCTGCGTCTGAGCCAAGTTGGCCGGCAGAATGGTCTGCGTCTGCGCCGCATCGGCCGGCAGTGAATCTAAAACCTGGCGATAGGTATAAAGCCGCAAACCTGGCAGTAGGAATAAAATGCAACAAGAAAATAGAATGTCTGGAAATAACTTTATTACTCCAGGTGGCAGCCACATATGTGGAAATCCATCCTCGGCTAATCCCGAGGCTAGGGCACGGATTTTGGAGGCCCTACCCAACATTCTCCCCATCCCCGCCCCGACGGCGGCACACTTGGCCGTCGGACCAAGCAATGCAACAAGTGCAAGTAAAGAAGAAGAAAGCTTGGCGTTTGGGAAAAGGCAAAGGTACTAAGGACCCCACCCCAAAACCTGAGCGATGGCACCCCCAAGAGACCATTGGAAGCGACATCACCCCCTACCAGAGCTCAACTAGCAAAGCGGGTCAAGACCCCCCAGCTAGAAATCGAGGAGAAGGGAGCAATCCTGGACGACCTTCTGACGAAGGTCAACCATAACGGGGTGAGGAGCATTAATCTGGCAATGAAGAACTCATTCGCCAGATTGAAGGAGCTCCAATTAAAGCTGCGAACTAGGCTGCCGGAGGCGGAGAAAACGCAGGTCGGACGTACGGCAAAAGCAGATGCTAGTCAACAGACCACCCCCAAGCTCCCATCCGGCCTCAAAGAACCGTGCAACGTTAAGGGCAGCCCTAAGCCAAAGGATCGCACGGCGCTGTCTGCGAAGAGAGCCCAGCGACCCGACCACCAGAAGGCTGCGATGGTGGGCACCTACTTGGGTGCCTACCAAGGGCTCCGCCCCAAGCCACTGTAGCGGGAAAGAAGTCGCAACCAAGCTTGCAGCAACCGCCCGGACCGCGCAAGAAGAGACCGCCGAGGGAGAGATCAGATGCGCTGGTTATCACCCCCTCAGCTGGCTTACCTTTCATCGAAGTGCTGTCCCTGGTCACAAGAGGGCAGGACGCTAGGCTCAGGGCCATCGAGGAGAACGTAGCAAGGGTGAAGAGGACGGCCAAAGGCGAACTGCTCCTCGAGCTACGTGCCTCAGCCCAAGACCTGACGCAGAAGCTCAAGATGGACATGGGAGCGGTGCTATGAGACCGCGCCAGCCTTCGCCCGTTAACACAATCCAAGGTATTCGTGATTCGCGACCTCGACGAGCTCACTTCGGAAGACGAGTTTAAGAGTGCCTTGGAGGCCCAGGCAGAGATCTCTGCAGCAGTGGTGGCTATCAAGAGCCTCCGGCAAACGCAGTACGGAGGGAAGACTGCGGTGATAGCAGTCCCAGCCAATCTGACGGACCCGCTGATCAAGCGGTGCAAGCTGAGGGTAGGATGGTCCCAATGCTTGATCAAGGAGCTGGAGCCACGCCAAAGATGCTTCAGATGCCTGGAAGAAGGCCACATAGCGGCCCACTGCAGAAGCACCTTTGACAGAAGCCAGTGCTGCTTCAGATGCGGGACCGCGGGACACAAAGCCGCCGAGTGCCCTAACGAAGGTAAGTGCTTCTTGTGCGCAAGCAGAGGAAGCCAAGCGACCAACCACCAAATAGGCACCCGGAAGAGCCCATTGGCGGGTAAAGGAGCACCAAAGGCACTGCAATGATGCGGCTGATTCAGCTAAACCTGAATCACTGCACGGCAGCCCAAGACCTGCTGGTGCAGACGGTGCGTGAACGCAGAGTGGAGCTCGCGCTACTTAGCGAGCCCTATAGAACGGCGGCTAGCCCAGACTGGGCTTTCGACCGCACCAAAAAAGCAGCGATCTGGAGGGGCAGCAGAGAAACCCAGCAAATAACCGATGTTCTTTCGGACATCGGATTTGTTAGGGCTAGGGTAGGCAGATGGTGGGTGTACAGCGTATACCTAGCTCTCAGCCTGACCCTAATCGCATTCAGCCGGGCACTGGACAGACTGGCAGCGGATGCTAGAGGCCGCACCCAGGTTCTCATAGCGGGCGACTTCAACGCATGGTCAGAGAGCTGGGGCAGCTCAACCACCAACGCGAGAGGCAGGATGGTGCTGGAGGCATTCGCGACGTTGGACCTGGCTCTTCTTAACCATGGAAACCGGCACACGTTCAGGCGCGCCGGACTGGGCTCTGTGGTGGACCTCACCTTCACTAGCGGCTCGTCGTACAGGCTAGCGAGGTGGAGACTCAGCGAGGACTACACTGCCAGCGACCACTTGGCCATCATCTGCGACCTGGAATGCCCACCCTCGTCCCAAGCCCAGACACCAGCCCAGGCCAGGATTAAATACAAGACGGACTCTCTGGACACGCAGGTGTCCGAGAGAGAGCAGTTCTTACCCATGGCGAGCAGTTAAGGAGCCGAGCTGACGGCAGTGGAGCTGATGAGGCGGCTGAAGGCCGCGTGCGACGCCAGCATGCAATCGAGCAGGTCGCATAGCCGACTAAGAGCCCCTGTCTACTGGTGGAACCAGGAGATAGAGACGGCTCGTCGAGAGTGCCTCTCCGCCAGACGTCGCTACCAACGCGCGAGAGGTGCGGAGTCCTTTGCCGA
This sequence comes from Drosophila mauritiana, assembly GCF_004382145.1. Classification (NCBI taxonomy): domain Eukaryota; kingdom Metazoa; phylum Arthropoda; class Insecta; order Diptera; family Drosophilidae; genus Drosophila; species Drosophila mauritiana. The sequence goes on from NW_022881560.1 coordinate 200,139, forward strand.
ACGCCAATCCGAGTACAGAGCCCGCAGAAAAACGCAAATGCTTCCCCGACCTATGCGATTCTGCCGACAGCGACCCATGGGGAAGTGCCTACAAGGTGGTGGTCAAGAAGGCGTACACAAGGACTCCTAAGCTACTGGACCCAGCGATGCTCCGCAGTGTAGCGGAACATCTGTTCCCTGTGATGGATGGGTTACGCCCAGCCGACCCAGCCACAGGGGACCACGTCGAATCCGACGCCACGGTCAGCAGTGATGAGATCCTGGAGCTGGCAAAACTGCTGAAGGACGGCAAGGCCCCCGGACCCGACGGCATCCCGATCAGGGCGCTTCGGCTTGCTCTCTACCTCCAGCCAGACTCGTTTGCGAAGGCATTCACCAAGTGCCTGGAGGAAGGAGTTTTCCCGACTTGCTGGAAAATCCAAAAGCTGCTTCTCCTCCCAAAACCAGGGAAACCACCCGAGGAGCCTTCATCGTTCCGGCCAATATGCCTCATTGATGGAACTGGCAAGCTCCTGGAGAAACTGGTGTGCATTCGGCTAGAGAGGGCTATAGCCGACGCGGGTGACCTCTCACGGTCCCAGTTTGGATTCAGGAAAGCGCGGTCCACCGTCGACGCTGTCAACAGAGTGGTCGAAGTAGCGGCCCAAGCAATCGACGGCACCAGATGGAAGGGTGGTAGCAAAGAGTACTGCCTCATGGTCACTCTAGACATCAGGAACGCCTTCAACACAGCGAGATGGGACCGGATCCTAGAAGCACTAATTGGCTTCAGCGTCCCAGCCTCGTTAGTCAGGATCATCCGCAGCTATTTTTCTGATCAGGTCCTACTGTGCGAGTCGTCGGAAGGCGTCTTCAGGCACCAGGTCACCGGTGGAGTCCCGCAAGGCTCGGTCCTCGGCCCGCTTCTGTGGAACACCATGTACGACGGGTGCTTCGCCTACCGCTGGTCGGGAGGAGCGAGATCGTAGGCTTCGCGGACGACGTGGCCTTGCTCGTTGTCGACAAGTATCCCGGCAAGGCCGAAGAACAGCTACCGCCCTCTATGCCTACTGGATATAGTAGGAAAACTGTTTGAACGTATCTTGTATACTAGAATAGAGGCAATCACCGAGAGCACCAACGGCCTGGGAAGCCATCAATATGGCTTCCGGAAAGGAAAGAGCACACTGGACGCTCTTTCGGCCGTTAGTAACATCGCCAAGACCGCTCTTTCTGGTGATAGATGGTTAGGGGGCAGGAAGGAATACTGCGCAATAGTGACTCTGGACGTAAGGAACGCATTTAACACCGCCAGATGGCCCGTAATCCTCCCAGCCATGAACCGCATGGGGATCCCGGAGTACCTAAGGATAGTCGTTGGCAGCTACTTTAGGTAGATACCGAGTTTCGGCAGGTGTTCCCCAAGGATCGGTACTTGGACCAATCCTATGGAACATTATGTACGATGGGATCTTGGGCATCAACAGGCCCGTAGGAGTAGAGCTGCACTGTTTTGCTGACGATGTGGCAATCACAGCTGTCTCTAAAACAATCGCAGGGTTGGAAGACAAATGCAACTCTACGATCGGTGCGGCCATCCTGTGGCTCGAGAAAGCCGGGCTAGCAATAGCGGCTCACAAGACCGAAGCAGTCCTACTAAGCAGCAGGAAAAAGGTGGAGAACATGCTGGTCTCCGTCAATGGCACACAGGTGACCTCTCAAGAGTCACTAAAGTACCTGGGGGTAATGATAGATCGCAGACTATCATTCAAGGACCACGCGAGCTACGCCAGCAAGAAGGCAGCAGTCACAGCCTCTTCTTTGGCTAGGCTTATGCCCAACGTCGGAGGCCCAAGACACCCGGCCAGGAAACTGCTGGTGTTGTCAGTAGCAAAGGCTTCTCTGCTATACGCTGCTCCAATATGGAGCAATGCCACTAGCAGGGGCTCATACATGAAAGGAGCTCGTTCGGTGCTACGGTCTATGGCCCTCAGGCTCATTAGAGGTTTCAGGACCATATCCGAGGACGCGGCGCTAGCGCTGGCAGGCCTGCCGCCAATTGATCTGGAGATCAAGGCTCTCAGCCTAATGCGAAGTGGCGCTTCCAAGCAAGAGGCACACGAGTGGCTAACAGGTGAATGGCAGAGCAGATGGCAAACTTCGCGACGGGGAGATGGACTTACAAGCTCATCCCTGAGATGACGGTTTGGGCAGAGTGCCAGCACAAATGCTTGGACTACCACCTAACCCAGTTTCTTACGGACCATGGGTGCTTCCGGGCCTACCTACTCCGGTTCCGTCACGTAGAGTCAGCTCGATGCTTGTTCTGCGTTGACGGTGAGGAAACAGCAGAACATGTGCTAATGCACTGCTCCAGGTTCACGGCGGAGAGGGAGCAGCTAAAGACGCTGTCCGGTACCCCGTTCAGCCCTAGTGGCTAGTTCGCGGCTATGCTGGCGAACAGCGAGGCGTGGGAGCTGGGACACAGCCTTATCATTAATATGATGAAGCGTGTCCGATCAGACGAGATGGCCAACAGAGTGGATGTCTAAGCCCAAACTGGCGCCCTGGGTGACGGCGAGCGAAGAACTCTACCTCAGCGTTCCCAGCTCGTCGTAAAAACCGACTAAAGGGTGGAAGTAGGAGCCCCGATGGACTACACTGAAGGCAGGGAGTGCGACCTGGCCTCACATCCTGCTCACCGAAGTCATACCTTGACTGGCAGTCCCGGTGACCGAGTAAGGACTGAAGAGCACGCGGAGGTTTTTGTTTTAGTACGTAGGCATAATTCCAATAGGGCTTATGAATCGTGCATGCCACCTACGGACAGTAGGTGGTATCTTTAGAAGATTTTAATTTTCCTACCGTAAGTCGAATAATAAAAAAAAAAAAAAAAAAAAAACGGTTATCCTTGGCAACATCCCATGGAATCCGGAGACAGACCCATGAAACGAGCAGGAGAGGCAGGAGATGAGTGTGAAAAGTCAAGGAGCAGACCAATAGCCATCCCACCGCGTAGGCGGCACACTATAAACTCGGGGCTCTGGCGACCGAGCTGGAGCGGTATATCTCCCACCGCAGCAACTTTTTTTGCCCCTGCTCACAACACACACCCCCCACCCCCACCCAAAGCCCACGGCGCGTCTGACCCAAAATGGCGGCTACGTGGCCTGTGCCTGTACTCTCGTCAGCCGGGCATCAGCACAATTAAAACCCATTCTGCGTCTGAGCCAAGTTGGCCGGCAGAATGGTCTGCGTCTGCGCCGCATCGGCCGGCAGTGAATCTAAAACCTGGCGATAGGTATAAAGCCGCAAACCTGGCAGTAGGAATAAAATGCAACAAGAAAATAGAATGTCTGGAAATAACTTTATTACTCCAGGTGGCAGCCACATATGTGGAAATCCACCCTCGGCTAATCCCGAGGCTAGGGCACGGATTTTGGAGGCCCTACCCAACATTCTCCCGTCCCCGCCCCGACGGCGGCACACTTGGCCGTCGGACCAAGCAATGCAACAAGTGCAAGTAAAAAAGAAGAAAGCTTGGCGTTTGGGAAAAGGCGATGGCACCCCAAGAGACCATTGGAAGCGACATCACCCCCTACCAGAGCTCAACTAGCAAAGCGGGTCAAGACCCCCCAGCTAGAAATCGAGGAGAAGGGAGCAATCCTGGACGACCTTCTGACGAAGGTCAACCATAACGGGGTGAGGAGCATTAATCTGGCAACGAAGAACTCATTCGCCAGATTGAAGGAGCTCCAATTAAAGCTGCGAACTAGGCTGCCGGAGGCGGAGAAAACGCAGGTCGGACGTACGGCAAAAGCAGATGCTAGTCAACAGACCACCCCCAAGCTCCCATCCGGCCTCAAAGAACCGTGCAACGTTAAGGGCAGCCCTAAGCCAAAGGATCGCACGGCGCTGTCTGCGAAGAGAGCCAGCGACCCGACCACCAGAAGGCTGCGATGGTGGGCACCTACTTGGGTGCCTACCAAGGGCTCCGCCCCAAGCCACTGTAGCGGGAAAGAAGTCGCAACCAAGCTTGCAGCAACCGCCCGGACCGCGCAAGAAGAGACCGCCGAGGGAGAGATCAGATGCGCTGGTTATCACCCCCTCAGCTGGCTTACCTTTCAGCGAAGTGATGTCCCTGGTCACAAGAGGGCAGGACGCTAGGCTCAGGGCCATCGAGGAGAACGTAGCAAGGGTGAAGAGGACGGCCAAAGGCGAACTGCTCCTCGAGCTACGTGCCTCAGCCCAAGACCTGACGCAGAAGCTCAAGATGGACATGGGAGCGGTGCTATGAGACCGCGCCAGCCTTCGCCCGTTAACACAATCCAAGGTATTCGTGATTCGCGACCTCGACGAGCTCACTTCGGAAGACGAGTTTAAGAGTGCCTTGGAGGCCCAGGCAGAGATCTCTGCAGCAGTGGTGGCTATCAAGAGCCTCCGGCAAACGCAGTACGGAGGGAAGACTGCGGTGATAGCAGTCCCAGCCAATCTGACGGACCCGCTGATCAAGCGGTGCAAGCTGAGGGTAGGATGGTCCCAATGCTTGATCAAGGAGCTGGAGCCACGCCAAAGATGCTTCAGATGCCTGGAAGAAGGCCACATAGCGGCCCACTGCAGAAGCACCTTTGACAGAAGCCAGTGCTGCTTCAGATGCGGGACCGCGGGACACAAAGCCGCCGAGTGCCCTAACGAAGGTAAGTGCTTCTTGTGCGCAAGCAGAGGAAGCCAAGCGACCAACCACCAAATAGGCACCGGAAGAGCCCATTGGCGGGTAAAGGAGCACCAAAGGCACTGCAATGATGCGGCTGATTCAGCTAAACCTGAATCACTGCACGGCAGCCCAAGACCTGCTGGTGCAGACGGTGCGTGAACGCAGAGAGGAGCTCGCGCTATTTAGCGCGCCCTACCGAACGGCGGCTAGCCCAGACTGGGCTTTCGACCGCACCAAAAAGCAGCGATCTGGAGCAGCAGAGAAACCCAGCAAATAACCGATGTTCTTTCGGACATCGGATTTGTTAGGGCTAGGGTAGGCAGATGGTGGGTGTACAGCGTATACCTAGCTCTCAGCCTGACCCTAATCGCATTCAGCCGGGCACTGGACAGACTGGCAGGGATGCTAGAGGCCGCACCCAGGTTTTCATAGCGGGCGACTTCAACGCATGGTCAGAGAGCTGGGGCAGCTCAACCACCAACGCGAGAGGCAGGATGTTGCTGGAGGCATTCGCGACGTTGGACCTGGCTCTTCTTAACCATGAAAACCGGCACACGTTCAGGCGCGCCGGACTGGGCTCTGTGGTGGACCTCACCTTCACTAGCGGCTCGTCGTACAGGCTAGCGAGGTAGAGACTCAGCGAGGACTACACTGCCAGGACCACTTGGCCATCATCTGCGACCTGGAATGCCCACCCTCGTCCCAAGCCCAGACACCAGCCCAGGCCAGGATTAAATACAAGACGGACTCTCTGGACACGCAGGTGTTTCGAGAGCAGTTCTTACCCATGGCGAGCAGACAAGGAGCCGAGCTGACGGCAGTGGAGCTGATGAGGCGGCTGAAGGCCGCGTGCGACGCCAGCATGCAATCGAGCAGGTCGCATAGCCGACTAAGAGCCCCTGTCTACTGGTGGAACCAGGAGATAGAGACGGCTCGTCGAGAGTGCCTCTCCGCCAGACGTCGCTACCAACGCGCGAGAGGTGCGGAGTCCTTTGCCGAACGCCAAGATCGACCGCAGAAGCAAATGCCCGACTATGCGATTCTGCCGACAGCGACCCATGGGGAAGTGCCTACAAGGTGGTGGTCAAGAAGGCGTACACAAGGACACCTAAGCTACTGGACCCAGCGATGCTCCACAGTGTAGCGGAACATCTGTTCCCTGTGATGGATGGGTTACGCCCAGCCGACCCAGCCACAGGGACCACGTCGAATCCGACGCCACGGTCAACAGTGATGAGATCCTGGAGCTGGCAAAACTGCTAAAGGACGGCAAGGCCCCCGGACCCGACGGCATCCCGATCAGCGCGCTTCGGCTTGCTCTCTACCTCCAGCTAGACTCGTTTGCGAAGGCATTCACCAAGTGCCTGGAGGAAGGAGTTTTCCCGAGTTGCTGGAAAATCCAAAAGCTGCTTCTCCTCCCAAAACCAGGGAAACCACCCGAGGAGCCTTCATCGTTCCGGCCAATATGCCTCATCGATGGAACTGGCAAGCTCCTGGAGAAACTGGTGTGCATTCGGCTAGAGAGGGCTATCGCCGACGCGGGTGACCTCTCACGGTCCCAGTTTGGATTCAGGAAAGCGCGGTCCACTGTCGACGCTGTCAACAGAGTGGTCGAAGTAGCGGCCCAAGCAATCGACGGCACCAGATGGAAGGGTGGTAGCAAAGAGTACTGCCTCATGGTCACTCTAGACATCAGGAACGCCTTCAACACAGCGAGATGGGACCGGATCGTAGAAGCACTAATTGGCTTCAGCGTCTTAGCCTACCTAGTCAGGATCATCCGCAGCTATTTTTCTGATCGGGTCCTACTGTGCGAGTCGTCGGAAGGCGTCTTCGGGCACCAGGTCACCGGTGGAGTCCCGCAAGGCTCGGTCCTCGGCCCGCTTCTGTGGAACACCATGTACGACGGGATACTTCGCCTACCGCTGGTCGGGAGGAGCGAGATCGTAGGCTTCGCGGACGACGTGGCCTTGCTCGTTGTTGACAAGTATCCCGGAAAGGCCGAAGAAAGCTGTAACCAAAACATCAGGGCCATTGAACATTGGCTCAGTTCAATGGGGCTAGAGCTGGCGCCGGAGAAGACTGAGGCTGTCCTGATTAGCTCAAGGAAGGCGGTGGAGACGGCCACTGTCGAAGTAGGCTGTACCAAGGTGTCCTCCTCTCGGGCAATCAAGTACAAGTAAGTGATAGACACCAGGCTTTCGTTCCGAGAACACCTTGCCTACGCTAGCTCGAAAGCAGCAGGAGTAAATCGGGCGCTATCAAACATAATGTTGAACTCCCGAGGCCCAAAACAGGCGAGCAGAAGGCTGCTGACGAGCGTCACCCGAGCGACCATGCTATATGCCGCCCCGGTGTGGGCAAAAGCGCTTGGTACCGAAAGCTACGCCCAGGGCCTGCTTCAGGCCATTCCGCGGGAGTCTACGCCCTGGATTTGCCCTCCTAAATGTTATTATGTTTTATTGTATATAGTTTCAATAAACGAATTAAAAAAGAACTTAACACTTAACACTTAATTGTTAATTAACAATTAACAATTAACAATTAACAATTAACAATTAACAATTAACAATTAACATTAAAATTAACAATTAAAATTAACAATTAACAATTAACAATTAACAATTAACAATTAACAATTAACAATTAAATTAACAATTAACAATTAACAATTAACAATTAACATACAATTAACAATTAACAATTAACAATTAACAATTAACAATTAACAATAAAATTAACAATTAACAATTAACAATTAACAATTAACAATTAACAATTAACAATTAACAATTAACAATTAACAATTAACAATTAACAATTAAAATAACAATTAACAATTAACAATTAACAATTAACAATTAAAATTAACAATTAAACAATTAACAATTAACAATTAACAATTAAAAACAATTAACAATTAACAATTAACAATTAACAATTAAAAATTAACAATTAACAATTAACAATTAACAATTAACAATTAACAATTAACAATTAACAATTAACAATTAACAATTAACAATTAACAATTAACAATTAACAATTAACAATTAACAATTAACAATTAACAATTAACAATTAACAATTAACAATTAACAATTAACAATTAACAATTAACAATTAACAATTAACAATTAAACAATTAAAAAACAATTAACAATTAACAATTAACAATTAACAATTAACAATTAACAATTAACAATTAACAATTACAATTAACAATTAACAATTAACAAATTAACAATTAACAATTAACAATTAACAATTAACAATTAACAATTAACAATTAACAATTAACAATTAACAATTAACAATTAACAATTAACAATTAACAATTAACAATTAACAATTAACAATTAACAATTAACAATTAACAATTAACAATTAAACAATTAAAATTAACAATTAACAATTAACAATTAACAATTAACAATTAACAATTAAACAATTAACAATTAACAATTAACAATTAACAATTAACAATTAACAATTAACAATTAACAATTAACAATTAACAATTAAAAATAACAATTAACAATTAACAATTAACAATTAACAATTAACAATTAACAATTAACAATTAACAATTAACATTAACAATTAACAATTAACAATTAACAATTAACAATTAACAATTAACAATTAACAATTAAAACAATTAACAATTAACAATTAACAATTAACAATTAACAATTAACAATTAACAATTAACAATTAACATTAACAATTAACAATTAACAATTAACAATTAACAATTAACAATTAAACAATTAACAATTAACAATTAACAATTAACAATTAACAATTAACAATTAACAATTAACAATTAACAATTAACAATTAACAATTAACAATTAACAATTAACAATTAACAATTAACAATTAACAATTAACAATTAACAATTAACAATTAAAAATTAACAATTAAACAATTAACAATTAACAATTAACAATTAACAATTAACAATTAACAATTAACAATTAACAATTAACAAATTAACAATTAACAATTAACAATTAACAATTAACAATTAACAATTAACAATTAACAATTAACAATTAACAATTAACAATTAACAATTAACAATTAACAATTAACAATTAACAATTAACAATTAACAATTAACAAATTAACAATTAACAATTAACAATTAACAATTAACAATTAACAATTAACAATTAACAATTAACAATTAACAATTAACAATTAACAATTAACAATTAACAATTAACAATTAACAATTAACAATTAACAATTAACAATTAACAATTAACAATTAACAATTAACAATTAACAAATTAACAATTAACAATTAACAATTAACAATTAACAATTAACAATTAACAATTAACAATTAACAATTAACAATTAACAATTAACAATTAACAATTAACAATTAACAATTAACAATTAACAATTAACAATTAACAATTAACAATTAACAATTAACAATTAACAATTAACAATTAACAATTAACAATTAACAATTAACAATTAACAATTAAACAATTAACAATTAACAATTAACAATTAACAATTAACAATTAACAATTAACAATTAACAATTAACAATTAACAATTAACAATTAACAATTAACCAATTAACAATTAACAATTAACAATTAACAATTAAACAATTAACAATTAACAATTAACAATTAACAATTAACAATTAACAATTAACAATTAACAATTAACAATTAACAATTAAACAATTAACAATTAACAATTAACAATTAACAATTAACAATTAAAAAATTAACAATTAACAAAACAATTAACAATTAACAATTAACAATTAACAATTAACAATTAACAATTAACAATTAAACAATTAACAATTAAACAATTAACAATTAACAATTAACAATTAACAATTAACAATTAACAATTAACAATTAACAATTAACAATTAACAATTAACAATTAACAATTAACAATTAACAATTAACAATTAACAATTAACAATTAACAATTAACAATTAACAATTAACAATTAACAATTAAAATTAACAAAACAATTAACAATTAACAATTAACAATTAACAATTAACAATTAACAATTAACAATTAACAATTAACAATTAAAACAATTAACAATTAACAATTAACAATTAACAATTAACAATTAAAATAACAATTAACAATTAACAATTAACAATTAACAATTAACAATTAACAATTAACAATTAACAATTAACAATTAACAATTAACAATTAAAAAACAATTAACAATTAACAATTAACAATTAACAATTAACAATTAACAATTAACAATTAACAATTAACAATTAACAATTAACAATTAACAATTAACAATTAACAATTAACAATTAACAATTAACAATTAACAATTAACAATTAACAATTAACAATTAACCAATTAACAATTAACAATTAACAATTAACAATTAACAATTAACAATTAACAATTAACAATTAACAATTAACAATTAACAATTAACAATTAACAATTAACAATTAACAATTAACAATTAACAATTAACAATTAACAATTAACAATTAACAATTAACAAACAATTAACAATTAACAATTAACAATTAACAATTAACAATTAACAATTTAACAATTAACAATTAACAATTAACAATAACAATTAACAATTAACAATTAACAATTAACAATTAAAACAATTAACAATTAACAATTAACAATTAACAATTAAAAAACAAATTAACAATTAACAATTAACAATTAACAATTAACAATTAACAAATTAACAATTAACAATTAACAATTAACCAATTAACAATTAACAATTAACAATTAACAATTAACAATTAACAATTAACAATTAACAATTAACAATTAACAATTAAACAATTAACAATTAACAATTAACAATTAACAATTAACAATTAACAATTAAACAATTAACAATTAACAATTAACAATTAACAATTAACAATTAACAATTAACAATTAAAAAACAATTAACAATTAACACAATTAACAATTAACAATTAACAATTAACAATTAACAATTAACAATTAACAATTAACAATTAACAATTAACAAAAAAAATTAACAATTAAAAACAATTAACAATTAACAATTAACAATTAAAAAAAACAATTAACAATTAACAAAAAAAACAATTAACAATTAACAATTAACAATTAACAAAAATTAACAATTAACAATTAACAATTAACAATTAACAATTAAAAAACATTAAAAAAAAAACAATTAACAATTAAAAAACAATAACAATAACAATTAACAATTAACAAAAAAAAAAATTAACAATTAACAATTAACAATTAACAATTAACAATTAACAATTAACAATTAACAATTAACAAAATTAACAATTAACAATTAACAATTAACAATTAACAATTAACAATTAACAATTAACATAACAATTAACAATTAACAATTAACAATTAACAATTAACAATTAAACAATTAACAATTAACAATTAACAAAAAAAAATTAACAAAAAAAAAAAAAATTAACAATTAACAATTAACAATTAACAATTAAACAATTAACAAAAAATAACAAAACAATTAACAATTAACAATTAACAATTAACAATTAAAAAACAATTAACAATTAACAATTAACAATTAACAATTAACAAAACAATTAACAATTAACAATTAACAATTAACAATTAACAAAAAAAAAATTAACAATTAACAATTAACAATTAACAATTAACACTTAACAATTAACAATTAACACCGCGCGCGAAGTGCATTGAATTGGCGCTCCTGGAAAATCTCGAAATTTTCCGGGTCGCGCCGGCCCGACAGTGACAGGAGCGGCTGTCCCCAACGCACAAAGGTTGGGCAGTACTCACCAGCAGTAGGCACAGCTCCAAGGGTCCAGGGATCGCCCGCCGTCGACGATCTTCAGGGCCATGGGGCAGGACAGGGTGAGAGCAGCAAACAACTTTCTCTTCACTATTTTCTCTTCCTTCCGTGTGTTGTTGTGGTGGCTGCCAATTGCCAGTCACGCCAGCTGATCACACAGTCAGCTGGGATAGCAGTGCAAACGGCAAAAGCTCCCAGGTCTGGCAGCGCTGGTCGGCTGCACGTGCCCCCTGGCATAGGTGGCGCTTTCTACTCAGTGCACTTACTGACAAAAGCTAGCAGCTACGGAAGTCACCAAACGATCTGTTCCCCGGGCGTAGCATACATATATGGGCGGCCAACGGTTATCCTTGGCAACATCCCATGGAATACCGGAGACAGACCCATGAATCGAGCAGGAGAGGCAGAAGATGAGTGTAAAAAGTCAAGGAGCAGACCAATAGCCAACCCCCCCCGCCTAGGCGGCACACTATAAACTCGGGGCTCTGGCGATCGAGCTGGAGCGGTATATCTCCCACCGCAGCAACTTTTTTTGCCCTGCTCAGAACACCACACCCCCCCACCCCCAAAACCCAAAGTGGCCTGTGCCTGTACTCTTGTCAGCCGGGCATCAGCACAATTAAAACCCATTCTGCGTCTGAGCCAAGTTGGCCGGCAGAATGGTCTGCGTCTGCGCCGCATCGGCCGGCAGTGAATCTAAAACCTGGCGATAGGTATAAAGCCGCAAACCTGGCAGTAGGAATAAAATGCAACAAGAAAATAGAATGTCTGGAAATAACTTTATTACTCCAGGTGGCAGCCACATATGTGGAAATGCACCCTCGGCTAATCCCGAGGCTAGGGCACGGATTCTGGTGGCCCTACCCAACATTCCCCCCATCCCCGCCCCGACGGCGGCACACTTGGCCGTCGGACCAAGCAATGCAACAAGCGCAAGTAAAGAAGAAGAAAGCTTGGCGTTTGGGAAAAGGTCAAAGGTACTAAGGACCCCACCCCAAAACCCGAGCGATGGCACCCCCAAGAGACCATTGGAAGCGACATCACCCCCTACCAGAGCTCAACTAGCAAAGCGGGTCAAGACCCCCCAGCTAGAAATCGAGGAGATGGGAGCAATCCTGGACGACCTTCTGACGAAGGTCAACCATAACGGGGTGAGGAGCATTAATCTGGCAATGAAGAACTCATTCGCCAGATTGAAGGAGCTCCAATTAAAGCTGCGCACTAGGCTGCCGGAGGCGGAGAAAACGCAGGTCGGACGCACGGCAAAAGCAGATGCTACGGTGGGGTGATAGCAGTCCCAGCCAATCTGACGGACCCGTTGATCAAGCGTGGCAAGCTGAGGGTAGGATGGTCCCAATGCTTGATCAAGGAGCTGGAGCCACGCCAAAGATGCTTCAGATGCCTGGAAGAAGGCCACATAGCGGCCCACTGCAGAAGCACCGTTGACAGGCGTCTGAAGGCCGCGTGCGACGCCAGCATGACATCGAGCAGGTCGCATAGCCGACAAAGAGCCCCTGTCTACTGGTGGAACCAGGAGATAGAGACGGCTCGTCGAGAGTGCCTCTCCGCCAGACGTCGCTACCAACGCGCGAGAGGTGCGGAGTCCTTTGCCGAACGCCAATCCGAGTACAGAGCCCGCAGGAAAACTCTTAAGATAGCCATAAGGGAGAGCAAGCGCAAATGCAAATGCACGGCAAAAGCAGATGCTAGTCAACAGACCACCCCCAAGCTCCCATCCGGCCTCGAAGAACCGTGCAACGTTAAGGGCAGCCCTAAGCCAAAGGATCGCACGGCGCTGTCTGCGAAGAGAGCCCAGCGACCCGACCACCAGAAGGCTGCGAGACCCAAGCGCCTACCAAGGGCTCCGCCCCAAGCCACTGTAGCGGGAAAGAAGTCGCAACCAAGCTTGCAGCAACCGCCCGGACCGCGCAAGAAGAGACCGCCGAGGGAGAGACCAGATGCGCTGGTTATCACCCCCTCAGCTGGCTTACCTTACAGCGAAGTGCTGTCCCTGGTCACAAGAGGGCAGGACGCTAGTCTCAGGGCCATCGGGGAGAACGTAGCAAGGGTGAAGAGGACGGCCAAAGGCGAACTGCTCCTTGAGCTACGTGCCTCAGCCCAAGACCTGACGCAGAAGCTCAAGATGGACATGGGAGCGGTGCTAGGAGACCGCGCCAGCCTTCGCGAGTTAACACAATCCAAGGTATTCGTGATTCGCGACCTCGACGAGCTCACTACGGAAGACGAGTTGAAGAGTGCTTTGGAGGCCCAGGCAGAGATCCCTGCAGCAGTGGTGGCTATCAAGAGCCTCCGGCAAACGCAGTACGGAGGGAAGACTGCGGTGATAGCAGTCCCAGCCAATCTGACGGACCCGCCGATCAAGCGTGGCAAGCTGAGGGTAGGATGGTCCCAATGCTTGATCAAGGAGCTGGAGCCACGCCAAAGATGCTTCAGATGCCTGGAAGAAGGCCACATAGCGGCCCACTGCAGAAGCACCGTTGACAGAAGCCAGTGCTGCTGCAGATGCGGGACCGCGGGACACAAAGCCGCCGAGTGTCGTAACGAAGCTAAGTGCTTCTTGTGCGCAAGCAGAGGAAGCCAAGCGACCAACCACCAAATAGGCACCCGGAAGTACCCATTGGCGGGTAAAGGAGCACCAAAGGCACTGCAATGATGCGGCTGATTCAGCTAAATCTGAATCACTGCACGGCAGCCCAAGACCTGCTAGTGCAGACGGTGCGTGAACGCAGAGTGGAGCTCGCGCTACTTAGCGAGCCCTAACGAACGGCGGCTAGCCCAGACTGGGCTTTCGACCGCACCAAGAAAGCAGCGATCTGGAGGTGTAGCAGAGAAACCCAGCAAATAACCGATGTTCTTTCCGACATCTGATTTGTTAGGGCTAGGGTAGGCAGATGGTGGGTGTACAGCGAATACCTACCTCCCAGCCTGACCCTAATCGCATTCAGCCGGGCACTGGACAGACTGGCAGAGGATGCTAGAGGCCGCACCCAGGTTCTCATAGCGGGCGACTTCAACGCATGGTCAGAGAGCTGGGGTAGCTCAACCACCAACGCGACAGGCAGTATGGTGCTGGAGGCATTCGCGACGTTGGACCTGGCTCTTCCTAACCATGGAAACCGGTACACGTTCAGGCGCGCCGGACTGGGCTCTGTGGTGGACCTCACCTTCACTAGCGGCTCGTCGTACAGGCTAGCGAGGTGGAGACTCAGCGAGGACTACACTGGCAGTGACCACTTGGCCATCATCTGCGACCTGGGATGCCCACCCTCGTCCCAAGCCCAGACACCAGCCCAGGCCAGGATTAAATACAAGACGGACTCTCTTGACACGCAGGTGTTTCGAGAGCAGTTCCTACCCATGGCGAGCAGACAAGGAGCCGAGCTGACGGCAGTGGAGCTGATGAGGCGGCTGAAGGCCGCGTGCGACGCCAGCATGACATCGAGCAGGTCGCATAGCCGACAAAGAGCCCCTGTCTACTGGTGGAACCAGGAGATAGAGACGGCTCGTCGAGAGTGCCTCTCCGCCAGACGTCGCTACCAACGCGCGAGAGGTGCGGAGTCCTTTGCCGAACGCCAATCCGAGTATGCGATTCTGCCGACAGCGACCCATGGGGAAGTGCCTACAAGGTGGTGGTCAAGAAGGCGTACACAAGGACACCTAAGCTACTGGACTCAGCGATGCTCCGCAGCGTAGCGGATCATCTGTTCCCTGTGATGGATGGGTTACGCCCAGCCGACCCAGCCACAGGGGACCACGTCGAATCCGACGCCACGGTCAACAGTGATGAGATCCTGGAGCTGGCAAAACTGCTAAAGGACGGCAAGGCCCCCGGACCCGACGGCATCCCGTTCAGCGCGCTTCGGCTTGCTCTCTACCTCCAGCTAGACTCGTTTGCGAAGGCATTCACCAAGTGCCTGGAGGAAGGAGTTTTCCCGAGTTGCTGGAAAATCCAAAAGCTGCTTCTCCTCCCAAAACCAGGGAAACCACCCGAGGAGCCTTCATCGTTCCGGCCAATATGCCTCATCGATGGAACTGGCAATCTCCTGGAGAAACTGGTGTGCATTCGGCTAGAGAGGGCTATCGCCGACGCGGGTGACCTCTCACGGTCCCAGTTTGGATTCAGGAAAGCGTGGTCCACTGTCGACGCTGTCAACAGAGTGGTCGAAGTAGCGGCCCAAGCAATCGACGGCACCAGATGGAAGGGTGGTAGCAAAGAGTACTGCCTCATGGTCACTCTAGAGATCAGGAACGCCTTCAACACAGCGAGATGGGACAGGATCCTAGAAGCACTAATTGGCTTCAGCGTCTTAGCCTACCTAGTCAGGATCATCCGCAGCTATTTTTCTGATCGGGTCCTACTGTGCGAGTCGTCGGAAGGCGTCTTCGGGCACCAGGTCACCGGTGAGTCCCGCAAGGCTCGGTCCTCGGCCCGCTTCTGTGGAACACCATGTACGACGGGATACTTCGCCTACCGCTGGTCGGGAGGAGCGAGATCGTAGGCTTCGCGGACGACGTGGCCTTGCTCGTTGTTGACAAGTATCCCGGAAAGGCCGAAGAAAGCTGTAACCAAAACATCAGGGCCATTGAACATTGGCTCAGTTCAATGGGGCTAGAGCTGGCGCCGGAGAAGACTGAGGCTGTCCTGATTAGCTCAAGGAAGGCGGTGGAGACGGCCACTGTCGAAGTAGGCTGTACCAAGGTGTCCTCCTCTCGGGCAATCAAGTACAAGTAAGTGATAGACACCAGGCTTTCGTTCCGAGAACACCTTGCCTACGCTAGCTCGAAAGCAGCAGGAGTAAATCGGGCGCTATCAAACATAATGTTGAACTCCCGAGGCCCAAAACAGGCGAGCAGAAGGCTGCTGACGAGCGTCACCCGAGCGACCATGCTATATGCCGCCCCGGTGTGGGCAAAAGCGCTTGGTACCGAAAGCTACGCCCAGGGCCTGCTTCAGGCCATTCCGCGGGGAGTCCTGGATTTGCCCTCCTAAATGTTATTATGTTTTATTGAATATAGTTTCAATAAACGAATTAAAAAAAACTTAACACTTAACACTTAATTGTTAATTAACAATTAACAATTAACAATTAACAATTAACAATTAACAATTAACAATTAACAATTAACAATTAACAAAAAAAAAAAAAAAACAATTAACAATAACAATTAAAATTAACAATTAAAATTAACAATTAAAATTAACAAAAAAAAAAAAAAAAAATTAAAAAAATAAAATTAACAATTAACAATTAACAATTAACAATTAACAATTAACAATTAACAATTAACAATTAACAATTAACAATTAACAATTAACAATTAACAATTAACAATTAACAATTAACAATTAACAATAACAATTAACAATTAACAATTAACAATTAACAATTAACAATTAACAATTAACAATTAACAATTAACAATTAACAATTAACAATTAACAATTAACAATTAACAATTAAAATTAACAATTAACAATTAACAATTAACAATTAACAATTAACAATTAACAATTAACAATTAACAATTAACAATTAACAATTAACAATTAACAATTAACAATTAACAAAAAAAAAAAAAAAAAAAAAAAAAAAAAAAAAAAAAAAAATTAACAATTAACAATTAACAATTAACAATTAACAATTAACAATTAACAATTAACAATTAACAATTAACAATTAACAATTAACAATTAACAATTAACAATTAAAAAACAATTAAAAATTAACAATTAAAAATTAACAATTAACAATTAACAATTAACAATTAACAATTAACAATTAACAATTAACAATTAACAATTAACAATTAACAATTAACAATTAACAATTAACAATTAACAATTAACAATTAACAATTAACAATTAACAATTAACAATTAACAATTAACAATTAACAATTAACAATTAACAATTAACAATTAACAATTAACAATTAACAATTAACAATTAACAATTAACAATTAACAATTAACAATTAACAATTAACAATTAACAATTAACAATTAACAATTAACAATTAACAATTAACAATTAACAATTAACAATTAACAATTAACAATTAACAATTAACAATTAACAATTAACAATTAACAATTAACAATTAACAATTAAACAATTAACAATTAACAATTAACAATTAACAATTAACAATTAACAATTAACAATTAACAATTAACAATTAACAATTAACAATAACAATTAACATTAACAATTAACAATTAACAAAAAAAAAAAAAAAAAAAACAATTAACAATTAACAATTAACAATTAACAATTAACAATTAAACAATTAACAATTAACAATTAACAATTAACAATTAACAATTAACAATTAACAATTAACAATTAACAATTAACAATTAACAATTAACAATTAACAATTAACAATTAACAATTAACAATTAACAATTAACAATTAACAATTAACAATTAACAATTAACAATTAACAATTAACAATTAACAATTAACAATTAACAATTAACAATTAACAATTAACAATTAACAATTAACAATTAAAAAACAATTAACAATTAACAATTAACAATTAACAATTAACAATTAACAATTAACAATTAACAATTAACACAATTAACAATTAACAATTAACAATTAACAATTAACAATTAACAATTAACAATTAACAATTAACAATTAACAATTAACAATTAACAATTAACAATTAACAATTAACAATTAACAAATTAACAATTAACAATTAACAATTTAACAATTAACAATTAACAATTAACAATTAACAATTAACAATTAACAATTAACAATTAACAATTAACAATTAACAATTAACAATTAACAATTAACAATTAACAATTAACAATTAACAATTAAACAATTAACAATTAACAATTAACAATTAACAATTAACAATTAACAATTAACAATTAACAATTAACAATTAACAATTAACAATTAACAATTAACAATTAACAATTAACAATTAACAATTAACAATTAACAATTAACAATTAACAATTAACAATTAACAATTAACAATTAACAATTAACAATTAAACAATTAACAATTAACAATTAACAATTAACAATTAACAATTAACAATTAACAATTAACAATTAACAATAACAATTAACAATTAACAATTAACAATTAACAATTAACAATTAACAATTAACAATTAACAATTAACCAATTAACAATTAACAATTAACAATTAACAATTAACAATTAACAATTAACAATTAACAATTAACAATTAACAATTAACAATTAACAATTAACAATTAACAATTAAACAATTAACAATTAACAATTAACAATTAACAATTAACAATTAACAATTAACAATTAACCAATTAAAAAACAAAACAATTAAAACAATTAACAATTAACAATTAACAATTAACAATTAACAATTAAACAATTAACAATTAAACAATTAACAATTAACAATTAACAATTAACAATTAACAATTAACAATTAACAATTAACAATTAACAATTAACAATTAACAATTAACAATTAACAATTAACAATTAACAATTAACAATTAACAATTAACAATTAACAATTAACAATTAACAATTAACAATTAACAATTAACAATTAACAATTAACAATTAACAATTAACAATTAACAATAACAATTAACAATTAACAATAAAATTAACAATTAACAATTAACAAAAAAAAAAAAAAAAAAAAAAAAAAACAATTAACAATTAACAATTAACAATTAACAATTAACAATAACAATTAACAATTAACAATTAACAATTAACAATTAACAATTAACAATTAACAATTAAACAATTAACAATTAACAATTAACAATTAACAATTAACAATTAACAATTAACAATTAACAATTAACAATTAACAATTAACAATTAACAATTAACAATTAACAATTAACAATTAACAATTAACAATTAAAAAAAAAAAAAAAAAACAATTAACAATTAACAATTAACAATTAAAAACAATTAACAATTAACAATTAACAATTAACAAAACAATTAACAATTAACAATTAACAATTAACAATTAACAATTAACAATTAACAATTAACAATTAACAATTAACAATTAACAATTAACAATTAACAATTAACAATTAACAATTAACAATTAACAATTAACAATTAACAATTAACAATTAACAATTAACAATTAAACAATTAACAATTAACAATTAACAAAAAAAAAAAAAAAAAAAAAAAAAAAAAAAAAAAAAAAAAAAAAAAAAAAAAAAAAATTAACAATTAACAATTAACAAAAAAAAAAAAAAAAAAAAAAAAAAAAAAAAAAAAAAAAAAAAAAAAAAAAAAAAAAAAAAAAAAAAAAAAAAAAAAAAAAAAAAAAAAAACAACATAAAAACCCGTTTTAAAGACGTTTTTATTAATTCCATTAAAGGAATAACTTGAGCGTTTGGATTATCACTAGGTTGGATAATGGATTTCGAAGTTGAAGAAGTTGCGTAATTGACAAGCTAAGCTTAATCAAAAGGCTCTCGATCTTTAATAGACATTAGACATTAATGTGTGCGTGTGATTGTTTACAATAGTGTGTGTGGTTGGGAAGTTGTGGGTGTAGAATGGATACATATGTTTACCATCAAGCAATACTTACTCTATGTAGTTATCCCGAACTTTCTCTAAAACTACCATTGCCTGACGCACATCATCCAAGTCATTTATAGGTTTGTCAAGTATATTATTTTGTTCGGTTATAAATTCAATCATTTCATCTAATTGCTTTTTGTACTGTACGCTCAATAAGTGTCCAAGGAGAACTTTCCATTTTTTTGACTCTGATACGAGTTTCTCAATTGTACTTCCCATTCGCACCTCAATAGGGCCAATAATTCGTTTTGCGCTCATAGTCTCAATTTTCAACGTTATATTATCATAATGCAAAAACATATCTCGAATATCTACTGTTAAAGGATTGGTTAAAACAAAGGAATTAATAATGTCCTCACGATCTTCAGCCCACAGATACTTGTATTTTTCAAACATATCACGCTGAAATTCTTCCATGTCAGACTTATAGCTCAAAAGTCCATTGGCCAAGTTTTGAACGGCGCGTATAACATCCTTATGTTCCATCACATATCGAAAATAACTTCTCTCGTATTTATTTTCATCTTTAATATAATTATTTAATTTATTTTAGGTACAAAAATAACAATGACTCACCGACAGTAATACGCCTATCTCTCCGTTCCTGGGTTTTTGCTTGTTTACCCCAAGTGGATACAAAGTAGTTGATTTCTGTGCAGCATAGAACAGCATTATTAAAATCATTTTGCATTATTTCTAAATTTGGTTGAATGTAACACCCGTTATAAAAATCTATTTCCAACTCAGTATAGAGTATGGGCTTCATTGGATTAGTTCGCCAATTTGTTCTGTATAAAGAATATAAATTACATTATATAATATATATAATTAAATGTTTGCAATACTCATATGTGAAAAAAATATAATTTTATTTTACTGAATGATTACAATTTTTTATTTTTTTTGAAGAACACCGACCGATTACAATTAGGTCTCAAACTGAACTCATCTAATTATTCTGATTTGATTGACGTTCAAGCCTCGGTATCGAGATTTTCTGATATGGTTTTCTTAAGTCCAAATTAAGGGATCTGATCAAGTGAAGAGATAGAGCTTTGGAGTTGCTGACTTTAATTGTCTTTGGATTTCTCTTGGATTCAAGTGCATTCGCTCTTGGATACAAGTGCTCTTAGATTCTTATAGCTTTGTTTATTGAAATCTAATACTTTTGTTTTCGGGATTGCGAGTCCGAGGGGGTGAGGGCTTAGGCAAGAAATGTTTAAATTATGGGACGGATGTTTAGTCTACCAGTGGGTGACTTATTTGGAGTTGGGAATTTTCCACTCAACCCAATCTAGAGGATCATATTATTCTTATCTGGATTCCATTAGGTACATCCGGAGTAGTGTAGGGGGTATTTGGGTGTGCTGTGTAGGCATGTGCTTAAGTCTTAGGGACTTATGGATATGTCACTCCCCCAACCTTTGAATTTGGCCTGTCCTCAGGTCGTTAAATTTGGAAATAGCATAATATTGTTTCCTAGTTGAATATTTTCATTGACATTAGTTTCTAGGTGCGGATGTTCTTCTTTTTGTTTACAATATTTGACAATAATTTTCTTAGGTATATTTTTAAGCTTACATGCTAAATACAGAGTCAAACTAATTATCATGATGACAAATGTTGTAATGCATATAATTTGAAAAAAGTTATAGTGTTTTACATGGGATTTTATCATTTCTTTTGTTTGTAAGTAATTTATTGGTTCTAAGCGTCTAACATTGTTGGTGATATAAATTGTTTCTGTAAAATCTGCTAGATTATTTGAAATTAGGAACTCATCTATTTGCATGGTACAATTTTTAATTTTAATAATGTTGTTTCCTGAGATTAATATTTTGTTATTTGTACAATCTTGGTGACAATTGTTTCAGGAATATTCCATGTTAAAAGTATATTTCGTATATAATTTATTTGGAAATTTCTATGGGTTTTACTGTATTTGCATTGAGTTTGCTCTTGTTTTATAAGTCCAACAATACATTTGTCGAATATTACTTTATCTGTACCCTTATGAAATACTTGGTTATTGAATATATTCAATTCTTCTGGGTACGGAACTATTTAAAATATCGGAACTTTAGTGACTTCGCTAGGAACGTGGGAAATAATCAAAATTTCGTTAATATCTGTCTTGAGCCAAGTTGATGTTTTTATCTTTAGCATTTTCTCCGAATTTACGTTTTTCAAATAATCGTGTTTTACTAACTTTGGGTTAAAGATTCCTAGTATAGTTAATTGCATACTTAATTCTATATCTTCTATGTATTCTGTGAACTGTTGTAGGTTGAATATAAGTATAGCAATTTGTTGGTTTAGTTCTTTTTCTAACTTGAGCTTATTAATTATGTCAATACCGCTGTTGATTATGTCGACAATCATATTTAGATCATGGGTTTTTACGGAGTCTTCGGACATGTTATTAATTTTTTCTTCTAGCTCTTCCCTGTCGTCTTCATCTAATGTACCGTATAAGTATTTATAAGCTTTTCCTAATACGTTTAAAAGACCTATTTTGCTTCGCTGAATAATTCTTAAACCATTTATTTCCCGTTTAGCATTGTCTTTGTTATGTTTATACTTAAATAATGGTACTCGTAGCTGGTTCGAATTTCCATTGTTCCAGTTTGGAATATAAGATATCCATTTTTCGCGCTTATTGGGTTTACTTCGATATTGCTGCATTTAACCATGGTGATAAATGATAAGATGCAACTAAGCATTATTAGGAATGTGCTGTGTATCTTGCTCTTCATTGGTTGGTCTGGAATTATCGTATTTACTCTTATTACATTTTTTCTGTTTCTTAAACTTTGATTTATAATGAGATAAAAATCTATCACGTATTTTTCCCTTGTGTTAAATATTTCGGGTGTTGTTTCGTATGTCAGTTTTGTGTCTTGATGTTCTGTTTTTGCTAGATTACAGATTTCACATTCATTGATAATATTTTGGATTAGCTTTTGACTATCAGGGTAATAGTATTCTTCTTTAAACCAATTACCGGTTTTATCTATACCTGGATGTAAAAGTTCCTTATGTTTCTTTAGGATTAAGTCCTTAAATTCCGCATAAGTTAGTTTGTCAATTAGCTTGGTTGTACATCTCAATAGTTTTGTGAAATTGTTAGGGCTTATGATTTCAGTAAATGCCCTCTGAAAAATCAGAAAATCATCTTTAGGGAAGTAAATGGCACTTTTCTCGGTGCACACATATTTCTTAATGAGATTTTTGACGAATTCAAGTGTCATCTCTTTATAGACTATTTTAATCTTTAATTTTTGAAAGAAATCGCTGACACTTGTTGTGTCACTGTCGCCTTTTTCTATCTCTATTTGTCTAGAGAAGAAATTGATCGGTCTCTCTGTTATGGATATATAATTCAAATTATCTTCATTGGCACTATGTATAGTTGCGCCTGCGCTTTTTAACCATGACTTCTTCTATTCTTTGCCTAGAAGATATATTATTTTATAAACAAATTCATTAAGTTTGATTTTCCACCTTTGTAGGTTCATGTTCGGTTCTTTGATATTATTGAGCCATACCAATGGCTTGTGATCACTCATTATTTCAAATGGCCTTCCGAATAAGTATGACCTGAAATATTTTGTCGCCCAAACTATAGCTAACAATTATTTTTCAATAGTAGCATAGTTGATTTCGTGTTCGTTCAGCGTTCTGCTGGCATAACAAATGGGCTTATGGTTCTGTGATAACACTGCACCAATAGCTACATTACTTGCGTCAGTTGTTAGAGAAAAGGGCTTTGAAAAATCTGGGTAGATTAATATCGGGTCTGATGTTATCAAAACCTTTAGTCTTTTAAATGATTCGATGTAGTCTTTGCATTTCATATCTATTACAGCACCTTTATTTAGTTTGAGGGTCATGGGTTTAACTATTTTTGCAAAGTTAGGAATGAACTTGCGATAGAATCCACATAATCCCAAAAATGATTTTATTTGTTTAGGTGTTTTAGGTAATGGAAAGTTTGTGATCGCTTTGGTTTTGTTTGGGTTAGATTTGATGCCGTTTGTTGTGACAATGTGTCCTAGGAATTCAGTTTCTTTCTTCATGAATTCACATTTATCTAGCTTCAATTTCAAAGTGGCTTCTCTCAGTTTCTCAAAGACTTTCTTTAGAGATAAAATGTGCTCTTCCAATGAAGTGGAATAAACAATAATATCGTCTAAATAAACTAAACAATCTTTGTAGATTAAATCTTCCAGAAGATTAATCATACATATCAGAAAAGTAGCTGGAGCAGTTTTTAGGCCAAAGGGCATACGAGTGTATTCATAATGCCCAAGCTTAGTGGAAAAAGCAGTTTTTGCAATAGAATTTTCATCTGGATTTGGTGAAAACCTTTAGCTAGATCTATTGTTGTAAAATATTGGCATCTACCCAATTTGTCCAATATCTCTATATCATCCATTCGGGGAATGGGAAGTTTATCATTAACAGTTATCTCATTTAGATTCCTGCAATCGACTACCAACCTGAATTTTTGTTTCCCAGAGGCGTCTGCCTTCTTGGGGACCACCCAAATAGGAGAACAGTAAGGGGATTTCGATTTGCCTTTGTTCCATCATTTCTTTGATTTGTTTGTTGACTTCTTGGACAACGCTTTGGGGGTACTTGTATGGTTATTGGATCTTCATGTTGGATCTTCATGTTGAGTTTGGATGACATGTTTAATAGTACTTGTCAAGGTCAAATTTTCGCCCTCTGTACTGAATGTCTCTATATTCGTATAGGACCTTCTTTAAACATTCAACTTTCTCTACATTTAAATGTTCGAGTCTATACTCGTTACATTCGCGTAACTCATTGTTAATCGCGAAGTTGACTATATCGTCGTCAACGGACATAGGATCGGAATGTGTTACATCATTGTCCACTGTGTCACTAACAACATTTGAAATGAGGCATTTTGATGATGCGGTCTCTTTCTTTTGTTGTTGATGCTTTGGTTTGGTCTTAACCTTTTGCATTTTTGGATTGATTTTCTCCACTGGAGCAGAATCATTCTTTTGCTGTGGGCATTCGAGGCATTTGGATGCGGTTTTGCCCTTCTTTTCTTCATACAAAAATTTAAATGTTTTTGAGCCTAGAATAACTGTATTATTATCATAGTTTATCTTAGCTTTCGTATCCTCTAGATACTTTCGACCTAACAGGAAATCATAATCGTCGGAAAATTAATTGGTCCTTTGATAATGTACACTGTTAGATTTTCTTCGTTTTCCTTTATATTTTCAAAATTTTCCCTTATAATATTTATTAATGATCTTGTTTCGATCATTCCTTTGTAAATCTTATTATGATAACTTATTTCTACATAGGGACTGGTGCGTCCTTCTGTGTCACTTGAGTGTCCGAGGCAGCTTGATGAAAATTTACATCCATTCTGCTCTGGCCACTTTGACTCTCACGTTGTCTTTTTACCGGTTTTTATTTATTAAGATTATTTAAAGTCGAGGGTTTGAAGATAAGGGGATTATTCTGTTGGGCTTGTGTTAAAATCCCTTCTATAAGTGTAATAATTTCCTCTTAGATGATTTGGTATGATGAGGTACTGGTTTTGATTTGGTATAAATTGGTTCGAATTTTGAATTTATAGTTTCCCCTGTTCCTACGTTTGTTCACTTCTGATCTATTTGGACGGTAGTTTTCTGGACTGGCATCGTAAAGCCCTATCTCCATTGATGCTTGTTTTAATTTATAAATGGTGTCAATATCTTTACGTGCCAATGACATATAAATTCTATCCGGCAGTTTTCGATCTATTACAGTTTTGACAGTCCTATTCAACATTTCTGTATAATTTGATTTATCAACGGGATCATTTTCTAATTCTAACTTTAGTTAGAAGTTTCTCTTCTAGTTTCTCTATAAACTTACTGATGCTTCCTGGGTATGATGTTTCTTCTAATTGCTTTATGATGGTTGTATATGGTCTGTGGTCCTTGAATGCCATTGCCAGTGCTTCCTTCATGTCCATCCATGTTGTCGTTCTTTCCTGGGTTACGACTTCTAATGCTGAGTCCACTAGTAACCGCTTCACTGCTTCATATACGACGTGTGCTTGCCTCGCATCTTGGGTTGGGTATAGATTGAGTAATTGTTCCACTTGATTTACGACTCCAGATAGTTTGCCAGGTGTGCCATCGTAGTAGTTTAATTCTTTTATTTAATTTAGTAGTTGGCTTAAATAGATTTCCTATAGTTGTGGAACCGCCATGGTGTATTTGCTTTGGTTTTGGTATTTGGTTTTTAAATTTTAAGTTTGAGTTTTTAAGTTTAAATTACGGAATTAAAAGTTTTAATTACCTTTTTTTCCGACCGCACGGGATTTTTATTTAGTTCCACTTTCACGTAGAATCTTTTGCGGATCGCAAAAATAATTTTTAGAATCACTGTTTCAATTCGTTAATCTTGGATAGCTAGTTGTATAGCATATCCTTCAGTTGATTAGTACCTGTACTATAAGGACTCTATTTTATTGGATCCTACCGACTGCGCCAAATGCTTGCAATACTCATATGTGAAAAAAATATAATTTTATTTTACTGAATGATTAAAATTTTTTATTTTGTTGAAGAACACCGACCGATTACAATTAGGTCTCAAACTGAACTCATCTAATTATTCTGATTTGAAGCCTCGGTATCGAGCTTTTCTGATATGGACTTTGGACTTGAGGTATCTGATCAAGTGAAGAGCTTTGGAGTTGCTGACTTTAATTGTCTTTGGATATTTCTTGGATTCAAGTGCATTCGCTCTTGTATACAAGTGCTCTTAGATTCTTATAGTTTTGTTTATTGAAATCTAATACTTTTGTTTTAGGGATTGCGAGTCCGAGCTTTGAACGTGGGAACATGACGATGGGGTGAGGGCTTAGGCAAGGAATGTTTAAATTACGGGACGGATATTTAGTCTTCCAGTGGGTGACTTATTTGGAATTGGGAATTTTCCAATCATCCCAGTCTTGAGGATCATATTATTCTTATCTGGAATCCATTAGGTACATCTGAAGTAGTGTAGGGTGTATTTGGGTGTGCTGTGTAGGCATGTGCTTAAGTCTTAGGGACTTATGGATATGTCACTACCCGACCGTCCGTCCATATCGGCGTCACTCATAATGATTTTCACTACTCAATTTGTACAGCTGCATTTAACGAGTCTACTACTTGCGTCTACTTTGGCTTCTCAACAATAAATGTGTCGTATCGTGCCGACTGCTTTTTGTCTTCTCAATTTTTGTCATTCCCTTTTCATTATGTCGCTTTCTCATTCTAACCAAGCAGCGCAAGTGGCCACGTTCAGCAACAGCTTTATCGCTCTCATACTAGCAGAGTCCCTCACACATTGACAATGAATAGGAACACGCATAATAGGAAAAGGAATATGGAGAAGAAGTACAGAAGTGTAAGCTTTTGATTCCGAGATACCAGAGTATCAAGATCACATGCTTTCATCACTTCTCAATACTATTTTATTTCATTAATTTGACTTTATTAGGTGTAGTTCTTAATTCTTAATTCTGTGAAGGAACAAAAAACTTACATTCCATTGTTGCTGAGATACCTTATTCTATTTTCAAATTCAGTTTCATCGATACATCAGCTTACAACTTATCTTAGCATTATCATTTACCGATTGCTAGTATCGATCTTCCGCCAGTTCACACACACTTGATTATTGATTCAATACAAACTCATCGTCTCTCCTGGACGGATCTCTCTTGTTACAAGGAACAGGTGACACAGATATCTCTTCGTCTCGCTAGACGGGTAACTCTTTATTACCTATTCATCGTCTCACTTCGACGAAAAACTCACAATTCATCGTCTCACCTAGACGGATATCTCTCGTTCACAAAAGAACTCATTGGCTGGATTTTCTCTTCATTCAACTATTTCTAAATTTCAGCTATTTCTCTATATTCTCGTTTAACTCATTAGGCATTTCCGCATCCGGCATTATTCGTAAATCTTCATAACTACACTTGAACGATCGGTTACTCGTCAATGACTTTAGCGTATACATGTCACCCTCTAATACTTCAATCACCAAAAATGGTCCTTTGAATTTCGGATCTAACTTAGTTTTGTGACGTGTTGTTTTTCAACGGCTGCCTTACTGCTAGCAAATCTGGATTCGTCGTAAGACGCTAAGGAATTCATATTTTCTGTCGCCTGCGCTCTAACAGTTGCCGAATCTATTTTACATTCGGTCTCACATGGGGAAACTAACTCAAGGGGTCGAGCCTGTTTATCAATTTACATCTCCAACGGACTTGCCTCAGTGGCACGAGACATTGTACAATTCAGTGCAAGTTGGACTTCGCCAAGTACATCCTGCCACGATCGTTGACTTGATTCTACCACTGACAACAAATTTTTCAGTATGCTTATGACCCGTTCCACTTGCTCATTTGCGCGGTTCATTCCCGTAGCAATAAAGTGAAGTTTAACTTTCTGTGATGCGCAAAACTCTGAAAACTGGGAGCTGGTAAAACATCTGCCCTGGTCGGCGATAACGCGATCTTGTAAAATTTCATAGCGTTTGTGAGTCCCGGCCGGGCCGACTCGTCGTCCGCGACAAGGAGAAAGCAGTACCACGGAGGCAAGGCGTTGCAGGAGAAACGCCGCGGAGTAGTGAGATCTCCGAAGCAATAATATATGAAACAGTAGAATAAACGGCTATTTTAAAAACCCATTGCGTTTCCTTGGTCGGGCAATCACACAAATCATAAATTTGGTGGGACGAACGCACAAACTCTCTGAGATAGCCGCTGCAATCCATAGCGAGCGAAATAAGAAAATCAGTTCGTTACACGTTGACACAACTTTCGGCATCTAATTTTAAGGTGTGATATAGATAAACAAACTTTGTATAGGCATCTATCTGAACAATAAGATAATCGTTCATATCGCTCTTGCCACTTAATTTTCCCGTTATATCTATGTGAATGGTGAGCCACGGTATACTTGTCTTTGGAACATAATGAAGTTCCGCCTGAACCTTTCCAGACGATGATTTCACGGACCGACAAGTTATACAGTTTGAAACAAATTTCCGAACATACTTGTTCATTTTAGCGAACCAATAATACTGGTACACTTTATCAAGTGTCTTCTGCCATCCTAGATGCATTATTGACTCGCGCACCTGGTTAATTACTGAACATTTGAAAGGTCTGGGTACAACTGGTAAATAACTTGTTCTACCAACTCATCTGACTCAAATTTTTTAACAATTTCTGTTATCTCGGGGTCTAATCGTTGCTCAGCAAGAAGCCAAGTACTTGAAATTTCGGACAGATTTACTCGTTTTTCGGGAATCTTGTTCATTGACAGAATTTGTTCGGATTATAAAGGATTTCTTGATAGGAAATCGACATGAGCCATACGCTTACCCTCTCTATACTGAATTTCAAAATGAAACGATTGTACAACAACAGCGGTGAACTCTGGGGGTTAAATCTACATTTTTGCGAGAAGCTTTTAATGAATTGCAGTCGGTATAGACAACAAACTCACGGCCAATTAGATAATTGCGAAAATATTTAACGGTCTTTACCACTGCCAAGGTTTCAAGCTCGTAAGAGTGATATCCAGATTCAACAGAGGTTGTTGTTTTGCAGAAGTACTCGATTACGTGGGGTTTACTTTATATACGGTGCAAAAGTATCGCTTCATATCCACAGGCACTTGCATCAGTGTGCAACTCAATAGGATATTGCGGGTCGAAAATTACCAGAACAGGCTCATTTGCCGTTACCAGACGAAAGTGAACACAAAGGTTTCAATCCAGGAACGAATTCGCGAAAGTACGAGGCCAGGCCAATGAATTTTCTAACGGCGGAGACAGTTTGAGAGGAGGCAAGGAGCTTAATTAAGCTATCTTTCGCACATTTGAGCGAATCTCTCCAGCTCGCTCTTTCATAGCCCAAATACTGGACCGTTGTTTTGAGAATACTACATTTAGCAAGATTAAAGGTA
Source organism: Drosophila mauritiana (assembly GCF_004382145.1). Lineage (NCBI taxonomy): Eukaryota > Metazoa > Arthropoda > Insecta > Diptera > Drosophilidae > Drosophila > Drosophila mauritiana. The sequence continues at coordinate 230,320 of NW_022881560.1, forward strand.
AAACCAGCAACCAGCGCATTTTTGTGGCCAAAAGGCATTGTAAGAAATTAAAATTGGCCGTCTGGGGTCACAAATGCATTCCACGGATTCAGGGTGAATCAGGAATTGGTGGAAACCACCAAAAAGGCGAGCAACATGGGGCTAGCAAAGGGAGAACAACTTGGGCGAACAATATTACACCTTATCAATTCGCTCACCTGCATACGCACTAATTGTCTCTCTTCGGTGCCAAGTCTGTAAGCTCGGCGCTCGGCAGTTTTAGTTCGATCAATTAAAGGGATTTTCATTTCGCCTGTATTTACTCGCGTATGAGGTATCCCATTGGTAAATGAAGTCGAGTGCTTTTCAAGTAGCTCGATTAATTTAGCTTTCTCATTGTCGGACAACTCGGTGTCAATATCGGACAAGGTAAACGATCGCTCAGTAACGGTACAATTATTAACAGTTTTGGATTTTACTACTTTAAAATTGTCGCATGTCAAAATTACATAACGTTTGATATATATCTCGCCCTATCAGAATATCACTCCTCAATTGCTCATTCGGGACTACATGAAATAATATTTCCAAAATATTTTCGTTTATAGTGCCCTCACTCAAGATTTGCAATGTACTTCATACACTGCCAATGCCTTTTATCATTACAATATTATTTATGCGTTTACCAGATAACTTATTACTAAAGTCGTCTTTAATAATGGAGCAATCTGCACCTGAATCGAAGCATATTGGATAGATCTCACCTCGTTGAGGTGATGATGTTCGATGTCCCGGCTTTGAACAGAAGTGACATACAACTGGCGATGCCTTATGGTTCTTCTGGTTATGTCCAAGGTTGTCATCTCGAGCATGTCGCTTCTTGTCGAACGTAAACGCTTGTTCCGCCTGTAGCTTACTTGTGGTGCGCACATTGTACGTGAAGAGAACGCGTTGCAAACGACTTTCAATGTTTGCCATATGTTGTAACGGCAATTTCTTCTATTCCCATATTTCGCCACTTCATAGTCAGCGTCGTCACCAACCGACTCGCATATACCGCGTAACAATCGGCGCCACTCGGGCGGCTGTTGAGTAAATTCTAAAACGTAGCGGCCGGCGTCTCTTCGGTTTCAATGCGCTGCAGAAATAATTCCTGGAACTCTCGCCAAGTCATACCATGGTACGAAATTAGTGTAAGCCACTGAGATGCTAAGTGCCATGATCAATTTACTTCCTTGAAGGGGTGCTCAGACAGAATAATATCGGTTGTTGAACACCACTTTGCTTCCTCAACGCTTGCAGCTTCAGGGTAAAATTTGGGTAGCTTAACTTCATAGCTAGGTTGCATCTCGCGTGCCGGCGTCACTTGCATGGTTTTTACGAGTTCAGCCAAATTCCGATTTTGCATTTCGACCACTGCACGCCACTGCTTCTCAGAAAATGCAGGATGTGGCACAGATCCCACTTCTGATGTCGGGTTATTGATGCCAGGGGCCTCGTCACACTTCCGTCCGTCCATATCGGCGTCACTCATAATGATTTTCACTACTCAATTTGTACAGCTGCACGAGTCCACTTGCGTCTACTTTGGCTTCTCAACAATAAATGTGTCGTATCGTGCCGACTGCAACATTTTTATCGCTCTCATTCTAGCAGAGTCGCGTTTATAGATAATTCATCTATTCACCCTCACACATTGACAATGAATAGGAACACGCATAATAGAAGAAGTAAATAGCGACCAAGCGCATAAACATTATTTTTGCCCCGACATTTATATATAATATATATATAATAATACATATATATATACTATATATATTATATATATAGTGACATATCCATAAGTCCCTAAGACTTAAGCACATGTCTACACAGCACACCCAAATACCCCCTACACTACTCCGGATGTACCTAATGGATTCCAGATAAGAATAATATGATCCTCAAGATTGGGTTGAGTGGAAAATTCCCAACTCCAAATAAGTCACCCACTGGTAGACTAAACATCCGTCCCATAATTTAAACATTCCTTGCCTAAGCCCTCACCCCATCGTCATGTCCCCACGTTCAAAGCTCGGACTCGCAATCCCGAAAACAAAAGTTTTAGATTTCAATAAACAAAACTATAAGAATCTAAGAGCACTTGTATCCAAGAGCGAATGCACTTGAATCCAAGAGAAATCCAAAGACAATTAAAGTCAGCAACTCCAAAGCTCTTTCTCTTCACTTGATCAGATCCCTTAAGTCCAAAGTCCATATCAGAAAAGCTCGATACCGAGGCTAGTATACCGAGAGTGTATTCATAATGCCCATACTTAGTGGAAAAAGCTGTTTTTGCAATAGAATTTTCCATCTGGATTTGGTGAAAACCTTTAGCTAGATCTATTGTTGTAAAATATTGACATCTACCCAATTTGTCCAATATCTCATCCATTCGGGGAATGGGAAATTTATCATTAACAGTTATCTCATTTAGATTCCTGCAATCGACTACCAACCTGAATTTTTGTTTCCCAGAGGCGTCTGCCTTCTTGGGGACCACCCAGATAGGAGAACAGTAAGGGGATTTTGATTTGCGAACAATCCCGTGTTCTATCATTTCTTTGATTTGTTTGTTGACTTCTTGGTCAACGCTTTGGGGGTACTTGTAGGGTTTACGGTATATTGGATCTTCATGTTGAGTTTGAATGACATGTTTAATAGTACTTGTGAAGGTCAAAATTTCGCCCTCTTTGTACTGAATGTCTCTATATTCGTATAGGAACTTCTTTAAACATTCAACTTCCCCTACATTTAAATGTTCTAGTCTATACTCGTTACATTCGCGTAACTTATTGTTAATCGCGAAGTTGACTATATCGTCGTCAACGGTCATAGGATCGGGATGTGTTACATCATTGTCCACTGTGTCACTAACAACATTTGAAATGAGGCATTTAGATGATGCGGTCTCTTTCTTTTGTTGTTGACGCTTTGGTTTGGTCTTAACCTTTTGCATTTTTGGATTGATTTTCTCCACTGGGGCAGAATCAATCTTTTGCTGTGGGTCGAGGCATTTGGATGCGGTCTCGCCCTTCTTTTCTCCATACAAAAATTTAAATGTTTTTGAGCCTAAGATTACACTATTATTATCATAGTTTATCTTAGCTTTTGTATCATCTAAATACTTTCGACCTAACAGGAAATCATAAATGTCGGAAAATTTGTGGACATAGAATTTCTGAACAGACGGACAGACTGATGTGGGTTTTATTGTTATACTTTTCTTTAGTTTAATTGTCCCTTTAATAGTGTATACTGTTTACTTTATATACGGTGCAAAAGTATCGCTTCATATCCACAGGCACTTGCATCAGTGTGCAACTCAATGGGATATTGCGGTTCGAAAATTACCAGAACAGGCTCATTTGCCGCTACCAGACGAAAGTGAACACAAAGGTTTCAATCCAGGAACGAATTCGCGAAAGTACGAGGCCAGGCCAATGAATTTTCTAACGCCGGAGACAGTTTGAGAGGAGGCAAGGAGCTTAATGAAGCTATCTTTCGCACATTTGAGCGAATCTCTCCAGCTCGCTCTTTCATGAGAATGAGAATGTTTTGAGAATACTACATTTAGCAAGATTAAAGGTAAAACCAGCAACCAGCGCATTTTTGTGGCCAAAAGGCATTGTAAGAAATTAAAAGTGGCCGTCTGGGGTCACAAATGCATTCCACGGATTCAGGGTGAATAGGGAATTGATGGAAACCACCAAAAAGGCGAGCAACATGGGGCTAGCAAAGGGAGAACAACTTGGGCGAACAATATTACACCTTATCAATTCGCTCACCTGCATACGCACTAATTGTCTCTCTTCGGTGCTAAGTCTGTAAGCTCGGCGCTCGACAGTTTTAGTTGGATCAATTAAAGGGATTTTCATTTCGCCTGTATTTACTCGCGTATGAGGTATCCCATTGGTAAATGAAGTCGAGTGCTTTTCAAGTAGCTCGATTAATTTAGCTTTCTCATTGTCGGACAACTCGGTGTCAATATCGGACAAGGTAAACGATCGCTCAGTAACGGAACAATTATTAACAGTTTTGGATTTTACTATTTTAAAACTGTCGCATGTCAAAATTACATAACGTTTGATATATATCTCGCCCTATCAGAATATCACTCCTCAATTGCTCATTCGGGACTACATGAAATAATATTTCCAAAATATTTTCGTTTATAGTGCCCTCACTCAAGATTTGCAATGTACTTCATACACTGCCAATGCCTTTTATCATTACAATATTATTTATGCGTTTACCAGATAACTTATTACTAAAGTCGTCTTTAATAATGGAGCAATCTGCACCTGAATCGAAGTATATTGGATAGATTACACCTCGTTGATGTGAAGATGTTCGATGTCCCGGCTTTCAACAGAAGTGACATACAACTGGCGATGCCTTATGGTTCTTCTGGTTATGTCCAAGGTTGTCATCTCGAGCATGTCGCTTCTTGTCTAACGTAAACGCTTGTTCCGCCTGTAGCTTACTTGTGGTGCGCACATTGTACGTGAAGAGAACGCGTTGCAAACGACTTTCAATGTTTGCCATATGTTGTAACGGCAATTTCTTCTATTCCCATATTTCGCCACTTCGTAGTCAGCGTCGTCACCAACCGACTCGCATATACCGCGTAACATTCAGCGCCACTCGGGCGGCTGTTGAGTAAATTCTAAAACGTAGCGGCCGGCGTCTCTTCAGTTTCAAAGCGCTACAGAAATAATTCCTGGAACTCTCGCCTAGTCATACCATGGTACGAAATTAGTGTAAGCCACTGAGATGCTAAGTGCCATGATCAATTTACTTCCTTGAAGGGGTGCTCAGACAGAATAATATCGGTTGTTGAACACCACTTTGCTTCCTCAACGCTTGCAGCTTCAGGGTAAAATTTGGGTAGCTTAACTTCATAGCTAGGTTGCATCTCGCGTGCCGGCGTCACTTGCATGGTTTTTACGAGTTCAGCCAAATTCCGATTTTGCATTTCGACCACTGCACGCCACTGCTTCTCAGAAAATGCAGGATGTGGCACAGATCCCACTTCTGATGTCGGGTTATTGATGCCAGGGGCCTCGTCACACTTCCGTCCGTCCATATCGGCGTCACTCATAATGATTTTCACTACTCAATTTGTACAGCTGCACGAGTCCACTTGCGTCTACTTTGGCTTCTCAACAATAAATGTGTCGTATCGTGCCGACTGCAACATTTTTATCGCTCTCATTCTAGCAGAGTCGCGTTTATAGATAATTCATCTATTCACCCTCACACATTGACAATGAATAGGAACACGCATAATAGAAGAAGTAAATAGCGACCAAGCGCATAAACATTATTTTTGCCCCGACATTTATATATAATATATATATAATAATACATATATATATACTATATATATTATATATATAGTGACATATCCATAAGTCCCTAAGACTTAAGCACATGTCTACACAGCACACCCAAATACCTCCTACACTACTCCGGATGTACCTAATGGATTCCAGGTAAGAATAATATGATCCTCAAGACTGGGATGATTGGAAAATTCCCAACTCCAAATAAGTCACCCACTGGTAGACTAAACATCCGTCCAGTAATTTAAACTTTCCTTGCCTAAGCCCTCACCCCATCGTCATGTTCCCACGTTCAAAGCTCGGACTCGCAATCCCGAAAACAAAAGTATAAGATTTCAATAAACAAAACTATAAGAATCTAAGAGCACTTGTATACAAGAGCGAATGCACTTGAATCCAAGAGAAATCCAAAGACAATTAAAGTCAGCAACTCCAAAGCTCTTTCTCTTCACTTGATCAGATACCTTAAGTCCAAAGTCCATATCAGAAAAGCTCGATACCGAAGCTTCAAATCAGAACAATTAGATGAGTTCAGTTTGAGACCTAGTTTTAATCGGTCGGTGTTAAACAAAATAAAAAATTTTAATCATTCAGTAAAATAAAATTATATTTTTTTCACATAAGAGTATTGCATACATTTAATTGGCGCAGTCGGTAGGATCCAACAAAAATAAAGAGTCCTTTTAGTACGGCACTAATCAACTGAAGAATATGCTATACAACTAGTTATCCAAGATTAGCGAATTGAAACAGTGATTCTAAAAATAATTTTTGAGATCCGCAAAAGATTCTACGTGAAAGTGGAACTAAATAAAAATCCCGCGCGGTCGGAAACAAAGGTAATTAAAAGTTTTAATTTCGTAATTTAAACTTGAAAACTCAAACTTAAAATTTAAAAACCAAATACCAAAACCAAAGCAAATACACTATGGCGGTTCCACAACTATCGGAAATCTATTTAAGCCAACTACTAAATTAAATAAAAGAATTAAACTACTACGATGGCACACCTGGCAAACTATCTGGATTCGTAAATCAAGTGGAACAATTACTTAATCTATACCCAACCCAAGATGCGAGGCAAGCGTATATGAAGCAGTGAAGCGGTTACTAGTGGACTCAGCATTAGAAGTCGTAACCCAGGAAAGAACGACAACATGGATGGACATGAAGGAAGCACTGGCAATGGCATTCAAGGACCACAGACCATATACAACCATCATAAAGCAATTAAAAGAATCATTATACCCAGGAAGCATCAGTAAGTTTATAGAGAAACTAGAAATACAGTATTGGATTATATTTGATAAGTTAGAATTAGAAAATGATCCCGTTGATACATCAAATTATACAGAAATGTTGAATAGGACTGTCAAAACTGTAATAGATCGAAAACTGCCGGATAGAATTTATATGTCATTGGCACGTAAAGATATTGACACCATTTATAAATTAAAACAAGCATCAATGGAGCTAGGACTTTATGATGCCTGTCCAGAAAACTACCGTCCAAATAGATCAGAAGTGAACAAACGTAGGAACAGGGGAAACTATAATCAAAATAATAATCAAAAATATTACAGTAACAAAAATTACAATTATAATAGTTATCATTCTGGCATGAATCAGAACAATAATAGACAACCACCTCAAAATTCGAACCAATTTATACCAAATCAAAACCACTACTCACCTCGTTTCATACCAAATCATCTAAGAGGAAATTATTACACATATAAAAGGGATTTAACACAAGCCCAACAAAATAAACCCCTTAACTTCAAACCCTCGACTTTAAATAATCTTAATAAACAAAAACCGGTAAAAAGACAACGTGAGAGTCAAAGTGGCCAAAGCAGAATGGATGTAAATTTTCATCAAGCTGCCTCGGACACTCAAGTGACACAGAAGGACGCACCAGTCCCTATGTAGAAATAAGTTATCATAATAAGATTTACAAAGGAATGATCGACACAGGATCATCAATAAATATTATAAGGGAAATTTTTGAAAATATAAAGGAAAACGAAGAAAATCTATAATCTATATTTCAATAAACAAAACTATAAGAATCTAAGAGCACTTGTATACAAGAGCGAATGCACTTGAATCCAAAAGAAATCAAAAGACAATTAAAGTCAGCAACTCCAAAGCTCTTTCTCTTCACTTGATCAGATACCTTAAGTCCAAAGTCCATATCAGAAATGCTCGATACCGAGGCTTCAAATCAGAACAATTAGATGAGTTCAGTTTGAGACCTAATTGTAATCGGTCGGTGTTCTTCAACAAAATAAAAAATTTTAATCATTCAGTGAAATAATTTAATTGGCGCAGTCGGTAGGATCCAATAAAAATAAAGAGTCCTTTTAGTACGGTACTAATCAACTGAAGAATATGCTATACAACTAGCTATCCAAGATTAGCGAATTGAAACAGTGATTCTAAAAATAATTTTTGAGATCCGCAAAAGATTCTACGTGAAAGTGGAACTAAATAAAAATCCCGCGCGGTCGGAAACAAAGGTAATTAAAAGTTTTAATTTCGTAATTTAAACTTGAAAACTCAAACTTAAAATTTAAAAACCAAATACCAAAACCAAAGCAAATATACTATGGCGGTTCCACAACTATCGGAAATCTATTTAAGCCAACTACTAAATTAAATAAAAGAATTAAACTACTACGATGGCACACCTGGCAAACTATCTGGATTCGTAAATCAAGTGGAACAATTACTTAATCTATACCCAACCCAAGATGCGAGGCAAGCACACGTCGTATATGGAGCAGTGAAGCGGTTACTAGTGGACTCAGCATTAGAAGTCGTAACCCAGGAAAGAACGACAACATGGATGGACATGAAGGAAGCACTGGCAATGGCATTCAAGGACCACAGACCATATACAACCATCATAAAGCAATTAAAAGAATCATCATACCCAGGAAGCATCAGTAAGTTTATAGAGAAACTAGAAATACAGTATTGGATTATATTTGATAAGTTAGAATTAGAAAATGATCCCGTTGATAAATCAAATTATACAGAAATGTTGAATAGGACTGTCAAAACTGTAATAGATCGAAAACTGCCGGATAGAATTTATATGTCATTGGCACGTAAAGATATTGACACCATTTATAAATTAAAACAAGCATCAATGGAGCTAGGACATTATGATGCCTGTCCAGAAAACTACCGTCCAAATAGATCAGAAGTTTACAAACGTAGGAACAGGGGAAACTATAATCAAAATAATAATCAAAAATATTACAGTAACAGAAATCACGATTATAATAATTATCAACCACCTCAAAATTCGAACCAATTTATACCAAATCAAAACCAGTACTCACCTCGTTTCATACCAAATCATCTAAGAGGAAATTATTATACATATAGAAGGGATTTAACACAAGCCCAACAAAATAATCCCCTTAACTTCAAACCCTCGACTTTAAATAATCTTAATAAACAAAAACCGGTAAAAAGACAACGTGAGAGTCAAAGTGGCCAAAGCAGAATGGATGTAAATTTTCATCAAGCTGCCTCGGACACTCAAGTGACACAGTAGGACGCACCAGTCCCTATGTAGAAAAAAGTTATCACAATAAGATTTACAAAGGAATGATCGTTACAGGATCATCAATAAATATTATAAGGCAAATTTTTGAAAATATAAAGGAAAACGAAGAAAATCTAACAGTGTACACTATCAAAGGACCAATTAATTTTCCGACAATTATGATTTCCTGTTAAGTCGAAAGTATCTAGAGGATACGAAAGCTAAGATAAACTATGATAATAATACAGTAATTCTAGGCTCAAAAACATTTAAATTTTTGTATGAAGAAAATAAGGGCAAAACCGCATCCAATTGTCCACAGCAAAAGAATGATTCTGCTCCAGTGGAGAAAATCAATCCAAAAATGCAAAAGGTTAAGACCAAACCAAAGAATCAACAACAAAAGAAAGAGACCGCATCATAAAAATGCCTAATTTCAAATGTTGTTAGTGACACAGTGGACAATGATGTAACACATCCCGACGATATAGTCAACTTCGCGATTAACAATGAGTTACGCGAATGTAACGAGTATAGACTCGATCATTTAAATGTAGAGGAAGTTGAATGTTTAAAGAAGGTCCTATACGAATATAGAGACATTCTGTACAGAGGGCGAAAATTTGACCTTGACAAGTACTATTAAACATGTCATCCAAACTCAACATGAAGATCCAACATGAAGATCCAATAACCATACAAGTACCCCCAAAGCGTTGACCAAGAAGTCAACAAACAAATCAAAGAAATGACGGAACAAAGGTTTGTTCGCAAATCGAAATCCCCTTACTGTTCTCCTATTTGGGTGGTCCCCAAGAAGGCAGACGCCTCTGGGACACAAAAATTCAGGTTGGTAGTCGATTGCAGGAATCTAAATGAGATAACTGTTATGATGATAAATTTCCCATTCCCCGAATAGATGAGATATTGGACAAATTGGGTAGATGCCAATATTTTACAACAATAGATCTAGCTAAAGGTTTTCACCAAATCCAGATGGAAAATTCTATTGCAAAAACTGCTTTAGGGGCATGGGCATTATGAATACACTCGTATGTCCTTTGGCCTAAAAAATGCTCCAGCTACTTTTCTGATATGTATGAATAATCTTCTGGAAGATTTAATCTACAAAGATTGTTTAGTTTATTTAGACGATATTATTGTTTATTCCACTTCATTGGAAGAGCACATTTTATCTCTAAAGAAAGTCTTTGAGAAACTGAGAGAAGCCACTTTGAAATTGAAGCTAGATAAATGTGAATTCATAAAGAAAGAAACTGAATTCCTAGGACACATTGTCACAACAAACGGCATCAAATCTAACCCAAACAAAACCAAAGCGATCACAAACTTTCCATTATCTAAAACACCTAAACAAATAAAATCATTTTTGGGATTATGCGGATTCTATCGCAAGTTCATTCCTAACTTTGCAAAAATAGTAACCCATGACCCTCAAACTAAATAAAGGTGCTGTAATAGATATGAAATGCAAAGACTACATCGAATCATTTAAAAGACTAAAGGTTTTGATAACATCAGACCCGATATTAATCTACCCAGATTTTTCAAAGCCCTTTTCTCTAACAACTGACGCAAGTAATGTAGCTATTGGTGCAGTGTTATCACAGAACCATAAGCCCGTTTGTTATGCCAGCAGAACGCTGAACGAACACGAAATCAACTATGCTACTATTGAAAAAGAATTGGTAGCTATAGTTTTGGCGACAAAATATTTCAGGTCATACTTATTCGGAAGGCCATTTGAAATAATGAGTGATCACAAGCCATTGGTATGGCTCAATAATATCAAAGAACCGAATATGAAATTATAAAAGTGGAAGATCAAACTTAATGAATTTGGCAAAGAAAATTTTGTCGCGGATGCTCTTTCCCGCACAAAGATAGAAGAAGTCATGGTTGGCGAAGTCGCAAACAGCGCAGACGCAACTATACATAGTGCCAATGAAGATAATTTGAATTATATATCCATAACAGAGACCAATCAATTTCTTCTCGACAAATAGAGATAGAAAGGGGCGACAGTGGCACAACAAGTGTAAATCACTTCTTTCAGAAATTAAAGATTAAAATAGTCTATAAAGAGAATTCTCTTGAATTCGCCAAGAACCTCATTAAGGAATATGTGTGCACAAAGAAAAGTGCAATTTACTTCCCTAATGATGAAGATTTTCTGATATTTTAGAGGGCATTTACTGAAATCATAAGCCCTAACAATTTCACAAAACTATTGAGATGTACAACCAAGCTAATTGACATACTAACTTATGCGGAATTTAAGGACTTAATCTTAAAGAAACATAAAGAAACTTTTACATCCAGGTATTGAAAAAACCGTTAATTGGTTTAAAGAAAAATACTATTACCCTGGTAGTCAAAAGCTAATCCAAAATATTATCAATGAATGTGAAATCTGTAATCTGGCAAAAACAGAACATCGAGACAAAAGCTAATCCAAAATATTATCAATGAATGTGAAATCTGTAATCTGGCAAAAACAGAACATCGAGACACAAAACTGACATACGAAACAACACCCGAAATATTTAACACCAGAGAAAAATACGTGATAGATTTTTATCTCAAGGGAAACCATATCTTCCTATCTTGTATTGATATTTATTCGAAATTTGCCTAGAAGCGAAAAGAGCCATTACCAAAATATTCGATGACATGGGAAAGCCACAGGAAATTAAAGCGGACAAAGATTCAGCTTTTATGTGCATAGCTTTGCAAAACTGGTTAAGATCCGAAGGTGTTGAAATTTCTGTAACAACAAGTAAAAATGGTGTATCCGATATAAAAAGATTTCATAAAACCGTTAACGAAAAACTAAGAATCATTGGAAACGAACAAAATATTGAAGATAGGTGTACAAAATTCGAAACAATATTATACGTATACAATCACAAAACTAAACATAATAGTACTAAACGATTATTATTATTATTAAGTGGGTTTCTATGTGTACTGCGACCCAGTAGGATCTATTGTACTACCCCTTCATGACTCAAAGATCTCCCTGAAGTCCAATGCACTGTATATAAGCCAGAATTTTATTGGTGTTCATGGCTGCAATTGTTTCCCGTTGGACTACATACATGCCCAGGAGTCTGTTCCTCCTGATGGAAAGCGCCGTGCAGTCACATATAATATTTGCAGAGCTCTCCTCCTCCATGCAACAGAAGCGACCGAGTTCACTGTCTGCAATGCCAATCTTATGTAAATGACTGCGAAGTCGGCAGTGCCCCGTAAAATGCGCACGGTGCTTTTCCCGTGTGTCATTAAGGTCTTGAATCTTTTATGGTTATATTCACGGAGGAAAATCATAGACTGCCTAAGTCCTGGTAGCTGTTTCCAGAAGGACAGAGGTTTTTCTTCCTCTATTGACTTAAGTAAGCCCAGTACTCTGTGGTGACCAACACCACTGAATGGTTCGGGCCCACTTAGAGGGTTCTCTGCCCGTTTCCTTTCTAGGTTGTCCGCTAGCTCATTTCCCGTGATGTTCTTGTGTCCCGGGACCCACCTTATTGTGAGTTTATTGACAGCTCCCAGTTTGTCTAGGGCTGTCCTCACTTCATTTACTAGCTTAGATGTTATCTTAGCTGCTTGACTATCAGACAGTATAACAATGTCCTTGCCACGATAGTTCCTTTGCAGATTAAACTCCGCACAGCGTCCAATAGCACAGACTTCAGCTTGAAAAATGCTGGTGTATCTGCCCATTGATTCGTGGTATTTTAACCTGGAGCCTACAACCCCCAGCCCACTTCCCTTCGTCGATGAGGGATCCGTCTGTTTACCACTTTATTGTTTGTGGTTTCATAGGGTGTACTTTCCCCAGGGTTGTCCAACTGTTTTTATTACTGAGATGAGTGCTGAAGTTCTGAGCGAACCTGTGCTCAGCTGGCATCTCATCCCTTGGTTGCATTAGCAAAGGGATATCTTTTGGTTGCATCAGCAAGGGGATATCCCTTTTTTTTTTTAGGCTTTCAGCATCCTTTCTTGTAAGGTTTCCTGCTCCCTCAATTCTTATTAGGGTGGCTTTCCGTTTCATTTCAATGACGATATGAAGCGGCGTTACCTCCATTAGTACTTCTAGGGCTCTAGGGACAGGTGCGCATTGCTCCTGTCATGCATATGCAGGTCATTCTTTGGAGCTTATGAAGTTTCACCTTAGTGGTGCTAAGGCGTGCTTTATCACCCCAGGCTATTACTCCATAGGTTAGTATGGGTCTGACTACCATGAGGTACAGCCATCTTATTATGCGTGGTGAGGTTCCCCACGTTTTCCAGCAATTTTCCAACACGTCAAAAGTGCTCTGGTGCACTTATCAATTGTGTTATCGACATAAGTTTTGAAGCTAAGTTTGGAGTCGAGGGTTTATAAGATACTTAACTTCTTTGCTGGCCTTTTTTTTTTTTTTTTTAATAACTAATTCTATTTATTAAGGTTTCAAAAGGAATCGTTCAGTAATTCCTCTGAACTTAACCTAATGTGTGATAAAGATAAATGAGACCAAGTGGTATCTTAATTATAAAGTACAAGAGAAAGAAAAAATCTAGTCTATTTATTAATTACTTAGTATGTAATATGTTATATTATCCTCCGGGTAAGGAGATCGCTGGGGTGTACCCTCTTCAGTCTTCGGAGGGAGATGGGATCAGCTAGGATAGTTGCTAGTTGGTTCGGGTGGACCATAAGCCTGTCGGCATAACGGCTGCTATGGAAATTGATCTGATCCCCAAGAAGGGTAACTTTCAGATCTCTTTCGATGACCATGTTCGTCACGTACCAGGGGAGCCCAGATGCGTGACGTGCAGCTCTCGACTGGACCACACGGAGCCTATTAAGCTGGGATTTGGCGGCAGTTCCCCACACCTGGATGGCTTAACTCCACGTTGGAGCGAGAATGGCTTTGATTAAAAGAGCCTTAGAGCTCATTTGAAGTTTGCTGGAGTGGAAGAGCCAGTCGAGCTTTTTTAGCTTCGTCAGTGACTTAGATTTGACCGACGTGATGTAGGCCCTCCAGGTCAGTATCCGATCTAGATGAACTCCTAGGTAGCAGTGCGATCTAGCATTGGTGATAGGGCTTCCATCGAAGGTCAGATCTGTGCAGGTTCCGGGTCGCATGGAAAAAGTTACACAGGCTGACTTTGAGGAGTTAATGGCCAAATTCCATTTGGCAGTCCATTTTTCGATTGCATGTAGCCATTCCTGGACTGCGTTGGAGGCAGTTTGCAGTGAAGGATGAGACGCCAGCATGGCAGTGTCATCGGCGTAAGTGGCCAGGAGTCGCTGAGCCGGGGGGACTTCGGTGTTGTTTGCGGGAGATGGCATGTCAGCAGTGTACAGGGTGTATAGGAAGGGCCCAAGAATACTTCCCTGAGGAACTCCTGCGTGAATCTCTTTCAGGCTGGATCGAGCATCACGCACTGCAACGTCGAACGTCCGATAAGATATATATATAATTAAGTAGTCGTAATACTCATAAGTCAAAAAAAATATAATTTTATTTAACTGAATAATTACAACAATGATTTATGTTGAAGAACACCGACCGATTACAATTAGGTCTCAAACTGAACTCATTTTCTTATTCTGATTTGGTTGATGTTCAAGCCTCGGTACCGAGCTTTTCCAATATGGACTTTGGACTTAAGGGAAATGATCAAATGAAGAGAAAAAGCTTCTGACTCAATTGTTCTATGCTTCTCTTGGATCAAGTGCATTTGCTCTTGGATACAAGTGTTTTGGTTTATAATTTGATACTTTTGTTTTTCGCAACTGCAAGTCCGAAGTTTGAACATGGGGATGTGATGTTTAGTCTACTTGTGGGTGGTTTATTGGAGTTGGGATTTTTCCACTCAACCTTGGTTTTGAGGATCTTATGACAGTCCGTTATGGTTCTGGGTTTTTTCCAGACAGTCAATTATGGTTCTGGGTTTTTCCATTCAACCTTGGTTTCGAGGATCTTATTACAATTTGTTCTTATCTGATATCTGTTGGGTACATAGGGAGTGTATTTGGGTGTACATACTGTATGTGTAGTGGTGTGTAGTAGTATGTAGGCATATGCTTAAGTCTTAGGGACTTATGGATATGTCACTCCCCCAACCTTTGAATTTGGCCTGTCCTCAGGTCGATAAATTTGGGTATATCATAATATTATTTCCTATCTGAATATCTTCATTGACATTAGTTTCTAGGTGCGGATGTTCTTCTTTTTGTTTGCTATATTTGACAATAATTTTCTTAGGTACATTTTTAAACTTATATGTTAAATACAGACTTAAGCTAATTATCATGATGATAAATGTTGTAATGCATATAATTTGATAGAAGTTATAATGTTTTACATGGTCTCTTATCATTTCTTTTGTTTGTAAATGATTTATCGGTTCTAATCGTGTAACATTATTAGTGATATAAATTGTTTCTGTAAAATCTGCTAAGTTGTTTGAAATTAGAAACTCATCTATTTGCATGGTACAATTTTTAATTTTTATAATGTTGTTTCCTGAGATTGTTATTTGGTTATTTGTACAATCTTGGTTAACAATTGTTTCAGGAATATTCCATGTTAAAAGTATATTTGGTTCTATGTAATTTATTTGAAAGTTTCTATGGGTTTTAGTATATTTGCATTGAGTTTGTTCTTGTTTTATAAGTCCAATAATACATTTGTCGAATATTATTTTATCTGTATCTTTATGAAATACTTGGTTATTGAATATGTCGGCGCATACTTTTGTAAGCTGGTGGATGTGCTAGAATATTTCATAAGAATAATAATTCCATCAGCTCGGGGAAATCATTGGTATGTCAGCATATTGTATTATGTGTTAGAATATTCCAGAAGTACAGTAATTTCATCATTTCGGGGAAATCATTGGTATTTCATCATATTACAATATTGCATACTGCGTTGCTATTGGTCGGCTGTATTTTTGTAGCTTTGGCATCTCCCGTTACAGCGCGGCGGCAGCGTGTGGTCGCTGTCGCCGAGTGTGGTTCGAAGGTTAGCACAGAGAAGAAGTGAGTGACACAAATTAATTGTGTGTAGAACTTCGGTGCATTCGAAACTCGCTGCGCGAAATGGAGAATAATAATTGTGCTCCGACATCAGAAGTGGGATCTGGCTCGCTGCCTAACACTATAGATGGGCCGTGGCGCGTTTTAATGGAAATACAAAATAAAAACTTGATCGAACTTGTTAAAGCAATACAAACAACGGCATCCGAAACAACAAACAAAAATATTGTGGTGTTACCTAAATTCAACGCGGACCTTGATGGCGCAGACGCAACGGCGTGGTGCTCTACGGCAAATATTATTTTGGCTGAATCAACTATAAAAGGCAGCGCGTTAGTTATGGCTTTAAGTGCAGCGATGGAAGGAAGCGCGACGCAGTGGTTTGCTCAAATATGCTATCCGGAAATAACTTGGGCCGAGTTTAAGGAACTTTTCGTGCAACGTTTTGCTAGTGTGGAAACTCCAGCGGCTATGTTTTTAGCAATGCTAGCAGGTTGTCCAACTGACGGCGAATGTCTCTCCAATTATGCTAGTCGCATGATGACGTCGCTTATTACGAAGTGGCGTGAGATGGATGTGGAGGAAATAGCTGTTTCTGTGACGCTTGCTTGTTGTGGTTGTTGAACCCAAGGGAGAGATGGTTCATCAAGGCGAGATATTTTCAACAACAACAACAACAACTCAGAGCCCACTCGTTCGTCAGAAATGCCTAATTCGCTGGAATAGAGCAAGGTCCCGAAAAGAAGAGGCACAAAATGCAAACACCGATTAGATGCCATAGTTGTGGTAAACTCGGACACAAGGCAATGGAGTGCCGAAAGAGAAGAGCAGAAGAAAGGAACGAGAGAAACGAGACGAGACCAGGCGATAGCAGTGGCAGATCTAAAGTTACGTGTTTCAAATGTGGCAACGTTGGACATATTGCATCGGCGTGCAGGAACAGCAACAGCGAATATAACCATAGAGAGGAGAGTCGACACGTGTGCGGTAATTAAGCAGAACGGGACAGCAATATAGTTTGGTGAGCGGTTTCCATTTTTCTTTGATTCTTGTCCCGAATGCTCGTTAATAAAAGAGGCAATTAGCGAGAAGAGACGCCATAACCTTGTAGTTTTGAGAGGCATAGGCGACAATGTTGTCAAGAGTAATTTGCAAATTCTGTCCACAAAATTTCTGAATTCAATCTTGAATTGTTATTTCACGTAGTTTATAAGAAATGCCTTAAATACGATATGATGATTGAAGCTGTTGAAAGAGACAGTAGCGAAATGATTGAAGCTGTTGAAAGAGACAGCAGCGAAATGATTGAAGCTGTTGAAAGAGACAGTAGCGAAATGATTGAAGCTGTTGAAAGAGACAGTAGCGAAATTGTTGAAGCTGTTGAAAGAGACAGTAGCGAAATTGTTGAAGCTGTTGAAAGAGACAGTAGCGAAATTGTTGAAGCTGTTGAAAGAGACAGTAGCGAAATTGTTGAAGCTGTTGAAAGAGACAGTAGCGAATTTGTTGAAGCTGTTGAAAGAGACAGTAGCGAAATTGTTGAAGCTGTTGAAAGAGACAGTAGCGAAATTATTGAAGCTGTTGAAAGAGACAGTATGGATGCCTGAAGGGCTAATAATGAAATTTTTAAGTATAATGTAAGCACAAGTGCAAGGCAAATGTCTTGATCATGGCGTGTTGCGCATTACATATGAATAAGAAGAAAATGAAGTATGTTAAAGAAAAGAAATTTTTATCGGAAATTTAAATTTGGATATTTGATTTGTCAATTGGCTAATATTTATTTTAAAATGATGTAAAAATAGTTTTGCAATAAAATTGTAGAGAACGAATCATTTTGGTAATATTTCACGAGGACGTGTAAAGGTCAGGATGGCCGTGTCGGCGCATACTTTTGTAAGCTGGTGGATGTGCTAGAATATTTCATAAGAATAATAATTCCATCAGCTCGGGGAAATCATTGGTATGTCAGCATATTGTATTATGTGTTAGAATATTCCAGAAGTACAGTAATTTCATCATTTCGGGGAAATCATTGGTATTTCATCATATTACAATATTGCATACTGCGTTGCTATTGGTCGGCTGTATTTTTGTAGCTTTGGCATCTCCCGTTACAGCGCGGCGGCAGCGTGTGGTCGCTGTCGCCGAGTGTGGTTCGAAGGTTAGCACAGAGAAGAAGTGAGTGACACAAATTAATTGTGTGTAGAACTTCGGTGCATTCGAAACTCGCTGCGCGAAATGGAGAATAATAATTGTGCTCCGACAAATATATAAAACTTATCGAATACTTGCTCGGTTAGAATATAGTTATGTTCATCTGGGTACGGAACTATTTGGAATATCGGAACTTTAGTGACTTCGCTAGGAACGTGGGAAATAATCAAAATTTCGTTCGTATCTGTTTTGAGCCAAGTTGATGTTTTTATCTTTAGCATTTTCTCCGAATTTACATGTCTCAAATAATCGTGTTTTAATAATTTTGGGTTAAAAATTCCCAGTCTGGTTAATTGCATACCTAATTCTATATCTTCTATGTATTCTGTGAACTGTTGAAGGTTGAATATAATTATCGCAATTTGCTGGCTTAATTCTTTTTCTAATTTGAGTTTATTAATTATGTCGATGCCGCTGTTGATTATGTCGATAATCATATTTAGATCATGAGTCTTTACGGAGTCTTCTGACATATTATTAATTCTTTCCTCTAGTTCTTCTCTATCGTCTTCATCTAGTGTACCGAATAGGTATTTATAGGCTTTACCTACTACGTTTAAAAGACCTCGTTTGCTTCGCTGAATAATTCTTAAACCATTTATTTCCCTTTTTAGTTTATCAACTAAATATTGTATCTGTGGTACATTGGGATAATCATTTGCTTCAGTTACTAGGTTGTCGAACATTAGCATTGTCTTTGTTATATTTATACTCAAATAATGATATTCGTAGCTGGTTGGAATTTCCATTGTTCCAGTTTGGAATATAAGATATCCATTCTTCGCGCTTATTGGGTTTACTTCAATATTGCTGCATTTAACCATGGTGATAAATGATAGCATGCAACTAAGCATTATTAGGAATGTGATGTGTATCTTGCTCTTCATTGGTCGGTCTGGAATTATCGTATTTACTCTTATTAAATTTTTTCTTTTTCTTAAACTTTGATTTATAATGTACGATTTTCCTGCCGCGATTTGTTTCTTCAAAATGTTTACTATCTACTTGTTCAATTTGCCCTGTCTTTTTAAATGGGTTAGTAACTTTACTCTTTACAAGTGGAGCCTGTCTATATTTTGTGTCAACTTCAAAATCGTGCCTATGGTATTTTTATTAAGGTATTCTATCTTATCAATTTTGTTTTGTTGTACGTTAAAATCTGGGCTACCTGCATATAAAAATATGTCCGCTGGATATTGTTTAGTGCTGTTATGTTTGGTTTTATGATTGTATATGTATAATATTGTTTCAAATTTTGTACACCTATCTTCGATGTTTTGTTCGTTTCCGATAATTCTTAATTTTTCATTTACTGTTTTATGAAATCTTTCTATATCTGATACACCATTTTTACTTGTTGTTACGGAAATTTTAACACCTTCGGATCTTAACCAGTTTTGTAAAGCTATACACATAAAAGCTGAGTCTTTGTCTGCTTTAATTTCCTGCGGCTTTCCCATATCATTGAATATTTTGGTAATGCCTCTTTTTGCTTCTAGCCAATCTCTACTTTTTACTTCTACTAGGGAGGCAAATTTCGAATAAATATCAATACAAGATAGGAAGATCTGGTTTCCTGTGAGATAAAAATCTATCACGTATTTTTCCCTTGTGTTAAATATTTCAGGTGTTGTTTCGTATGTCAATTTTGTGTCTCGATGTTCTGTTTTTGCAAGATTACATATTTCACAGTCATTGATAATGTTTTGAATTAGCTTTTGACTATCGGGGTAGTAATATTTTTCTTTAAACCAATTAACGGTTTTTTCAATACCTGGATGTAAAAGTTCCTTATGTTTCTTTAAGATTAACTCCTTAAATTCCGCATAAGTTAGTATGTCAATTAGCTTGGTTGTACATCTCAATAATTTTGTGAAATTGTTAGGGCTTATGATTTCGATAAATGCCCTCTGAAAAATCAGAAAATCTTCATCATTAGGGAAGTAAATTGCACTTTTCTTGGTACACACATATTCCTTAATGAGATTTTTAGCGAATTCAAGTGTCATTTCTTTATAAATTATTTTAATCTTTAATTTTTGAAAGTAATGAGTTACACTTGTTGTTTCATTGTCGCCTTTTTTTATCTCTATTTGTCTAGAGAAGAAATTGATTGGTCTTTCTGTTATGGATATATAAATCAAATTATCTTCGTTGGCACTATGTATAGTTGCGTTTGCGCTATTTGCGACTTCACCAACCATGACTTCTTCTATCTTTGTGCGGGAAAGAGCATCCGCGACATGATTTTCTTTGCCTGGAAGATACTTTATTTTATAATCAAATTCATTAAGTTTGATTTTCCATCTTTGTAGCTTCATGTTTGGTTCCTTGATATTATTGAGCCATACCAATGGCTTGTGATCACTCAATATTTCAAATGGCCTTCCGAATAAGTATGACCTGAAATATTTTGTCGCCCAAACTATAGCTAACAATTCCTTTTCAATATATAGTTCATAGTTGATTTCGTGTTCGTTTAGCGTTCTGCTGGCATAACAAACGGGCTTATGATTCTGTGATAACACTGCACCAATAGCTACATTACTTGCGTCAGTTGTTAGAGAAAAGGGCTTTGAGAAATCAGGGTAGATTAATATCGGATCTGATGTTATCAAAACCTTTAGTCTTTCAAATGCTTCGATGTAGTCTTTGCATTTCGTATCTATTACAGCACCTTTCTTTAGCTTAAGAGTCATGGGTTTAACTATTTTTGCAAAGTTAGGAATAAACTTGCGATAGAATCCACATAATCCCAAAAATGACTTTATTTGTTTAGGTGTCTTAGGTAATGGAAAGTTTGTGATAGCTTTAGTTTTGTTTGGGTTGGGTTTGATGCCATCTGTTGTGACGATATGTCCTAGGAATTCAGTTTCTTTTTTCATGAATTCACATTTATCTAGCTGCAATTTCAAATTGGCTACTCTCAGTTTTTCAAAGACTTTCTTTAGGGATAAAATATGTTCTTCCAATGAAGTGGAATAAATAATAATATCGTCTAAATAGACTAAACAATCTTTGTAGATCAAATCTTCCAGAAGATTATTCATACATCTCTGAAAAGTAGCTGGAGCATTTTTTAAACCAAAGGGCATACGAGTATATTCATAATGCCCATGCTTTGTGGAAAAAGCAGTTTTTGCAATAGAATTTTCATCCATCTGTATTTGGTGAAAACCTTTAGCTAGATCTATTGTCGTAAAATATTGACATCTACCCAATTTATCCAATATTTCGTCCATTCGGGGAATGGGAAATTTGTCATTAACAGTTATCTCATTTAGATTCCTGTAATCGACTACCAACCTGAATTTTTGTTTCCCAGAGGCGTCTGCCTTCTTGGGGACCACCCAGATAGGAGAACAGTAAGGAGATTTTGATTTGCGAATAATCCCTTGTTCTATCATTTCTTTAATTTGTTTGTTGACTTCTTGGTCAACACTTTGGGGGTACTTGTAGGGTTTACGGTATACTGGATCTTCATGTTGAGTCTGGATGACATGTTTAATTGTACTTGTGAAGGTCAAATTTTCGCCCTCTTTGTACTGAATGTCTCTATATTCATATAGGACCTTCTTTAAACATTCAACTTCCTCAACATTTAAATGTTCGAGTCTATACTCGTTACATTCACGTAACTCATTGTTAATCGCGAAGTTGACTATATTGTCGTCAATGGAATCGAGATGTGTTACATCATTGTCCACTGTGTCATTAACAACGTTTGAAATGAGGCATTTAGATGATGCGGTCTCTTTCTTTTGTTGTTGACGCTTTGACTTAAAGCCTTTAGATGTGGTCTTAGCCTTTTGCATCTTTGGATTGATTTTCTCCACAGGAGCAGAGTCAATCTTTTGTTGTGGGTCGAGGCATTTGGATGCGGTCTCGCCTTTCTTTTCATCATACAAAAACTTGAATGTTTTTGACCCTAAAATTACTGTACTATTATCGTAGTTTATTTTTGCTTTTGTATCTTCTAAATATCTTCGACCTAACAGGAAATCATACTTGTCGGAAAATTTGTGGATATAGAATTTCTGAACAGACGGACAGACTGAAGTGGGTTTTATTATTATACTTTTCTTTAGTATAATCGGACCTTTAATAGTGTATACTGTTAAATTTTCTTCGTTTTCTTCTATGTTTTCAAAATTTTCCCTTATAATATTTATTGATGACCCTGTGTCGATCATTCCTTTGTATGTTTTATTATGATAGGATATCTCTACATAGGGACTGGTGTGTCCTTCTCTTTCACTTGAGTGTCCGAGGCAGCTTGATGAAAATTTACATCCATTCTGTACTGGGCACTCTCACTCTCGCGTTGTCTTTTTATTGGTTTTTGATTATTAAAATTATTCGAAGTCGAGGGTTGGAAGTTAAGAGGATTATTTTGTTGGGCTTGATTCAAATCCCTTCTATATGCATGATAATTTCCTCTTAAATGATTTGGTATAGGACGGGGTATATACTGATTTTGTTGGGGTATATACTGATTTTGTTTTGGTATAAATTGGTTTGGATTTTGCGGTGGCTGGGTATTATTATTCGGATTCATGCCAGAATGATAATAATTTTGATTTCTATTATTGTAATATTTCTGGTAATTATTTTGATTATTGTTTCCCCTGTTCCTATGTTTGTTCACCTCTGATTTGTTTAGACGGTGATTTTCTAAATTAGCATCATAAAGTCCTGCCTCCATTGATGCTCTTTTTAATTTGTAAATGGTATCAATATCTTTGCGTGCTAATGTCATGTAAATTCTATCCGGCAATTTTCGATCTATTACTGTTTTAACAGTACTGTTCAACATATCTGTAAAGTTTGATTTAACAACAGGATCATTTTCTAACTCTAACTTATCGAATATAATCCAATATTGTACTTCTAGTCTTTCTATGAACTTACTGATGCTTCCTGGATATGGTGTTTCCTCTAATTGTTTCATGATGGTTGTATATGGCCTGTGATCCTTGAATGCCATTGCTAGTGCTTCCTTCATCTCTACCCATGTTGTAGCTCTCTCTTGGGTCACGACCTCCAGTGCTTCGTCCACTAATATTCGCTTCACTGCTCCATATACGACATGTGCCTGTCTCGGGTCTTGTGTTGGATACAAGTTGAGTAGTTATTCTATCTGATTTACAAATCCAGATAGTTTTCCAGGTGTGCCATCGTAATGATTTAATTCTTTTATCTGGTTCAACAGTTGGTTTAGATGGATTTCTGATAATTGTGGAACTGCCATGATGTATTTGTTTTCTTTGGTTGTAGTTTTTAAATTTTTTAATTATTAGATTTTTATATTAGATTTTCGGAATTGAAAGTCTTTAGTTAACTTTGGTTCCGACCGCACGGGATTTTTGTTTGAATTCTTCTACTTTCACGTAGATTCTTTTACGGATCTCAAAATGTTAGAATCACTGTTTTTAATTCGCTAATCCTGGATAGTTAGTCATATAACGTATCCTTTTAATGGATTAGTACCGTACTAAAAGGACTCTTTTTATTTTTAGATCCTACCGACTGCGCCAATTAAGTAGTCGTAATACTCATAAGTCAAAAAAAATATAATTTTATTTAACTGAATAATTACAACAATGATTTATGTTGAAGAACACCGACCGATTACAATTAGGTCTCAAACTGAACTCATTTTCTTATTCTGATTTGGTTGATGTTCAAGCCTCGGTACCGAGCTTTTCCAATATGGACTTTGGACTTAAGGGAAATGATCAAATGAAGAGAAAAAGCTTCTGACTCAATTGTTCTATGCTTCTCTTGGATCAAGTGCATTTGCTCTTGGATACAAGTGTTTTGGTTTATAATTTGATACTTTTGTTTTTCGCAACTGCAAGTCCGAAGTTTGAACATGGGGATGTGATGTTTAGTCTACTTGTGGGTGGTTTATTGGAGTTGGGATTTTTCCACTCAACCTTGGTTTTGAGGATCTTATGACAGTCCGTTATGGTTCTGGGTTTTTTCCAGACAGTCAATTATGGTTCTGGGTTTTTCCATTCAACCTTGGTTTCGAGGATCTTATTACAATTTGTTCTTATCTGATATCTGTTGGGTACATAGGGAGTGTATTTGGGTGTACATACTGTATGTGTAGTGGTGTGTAGTAGTATGTAGGCATATGCTTAAGTCTTAGGGACTTATGGATATGTCACTATATATATTCTATATATATATTGCTGGCCTCTATGCGACATTCTGACAGGTTTATTGCCTTCATTCTCTGTAGCTTGTACCTATTTGTGAAAGGAACAATAACAGTTTTGCTAGGATTTAGGCTCAGGCCTACTTCCTTGCACCATTCGCTGGTCATGTTGAGGCCCAGTTGAATGATATCGCAGAGTGTTTCCTCATATTTACCTCTGGCTATAATGACAATATGGTCAGCATAGCCATGGCAAAGTATACCTGTGCGGGTCAGTCTGTCCAGCAGCTCGTCTACCCGCAAGCTCCACAAGAGTTGCGAGAGGACACCCCCTTGGGGGCATCCCCTTGTGGTAGATACTGTGGACGACTGTCCTCCTATAGTGGCCATGGCTCGCCTAGATGCCAGTAGTGATTTGATCCATATACTGGTTGTTGCTGGACCGCCTCATGAGAGGTATTGTCGAATGCACCCTGTATGTCTAGGAAGGCATATAGCGCCACTTTCTTATGAGTAAGTAAATCCTCAATAAGACTTTTCAGGTGATATAGGGCAGTATCAGTTGATCTGCCCGCCCTGTAGGCATGCTGCGTCCGTTGGAGCGGATGCTCTACCAGCAGAGTGCTTCTAATGCTGACATCCACTAGCTTTTCCAACGTTTTTAGCAAAAACGATGTCAAGCTGATGGGTCTGAACGACTTCGGATCAGTGATGTCTTTCTTTCCAGCTTTTGGAATGAAGACCACTCTTGCTATACTCCCGGCAGTAGGTATGTGTCCTAAAGCTAGACTGCTGATCAGTAGATTTGTAGGGCTGGAATGTACCAATTGCCCATCTTAATCTCTCCGTTGTTACTATTGATTTTGCTTTGGCCCAATCAGTAGCACACGGTCTAATTTGAGCCGTTACCGGGGTATTCCCATCCGTTTGAAGCGTGCTTCCCGGAAAGTGAGTTGCCAGTAGTAGCTCAAGTTTCTCCTTACTATATAGTATATTATAGTATAGGAGTTACCCTCCGTACGTAGTGCCTGATTTGATTCTGGCACTCCTTTGGAGATTGCTCTGTGAAGTCTTGTGCCTTCACATGTGTTTACTATTGCCTCACAGAAGTTCCTTCGTTTGGCTTTCCTGATCTCATGGTTATACATAGTCAGTTTATTCCGGTAGGCATCCCAGTTCCCTTATCTTTTTGCTTTGTTAAAGAGACGCCTGGTCGCTTTCCGTAACTTCTCCAATTGGTCGTTCCACCATGGAGCATCTTTTTCCCTCTTGGCTCGACCAAGGGAGCAGTTTTCTCTAAACGCGTTAGTAAGACACGAGTTAATATCTTCTACGGCGGCCTCCAGTTCTAGAGTGGTACGGAGTTTCCCGGTTACCCCAGAAGCTGGATTCCGCAGTAAGGCAGTGAGCCCTTACCAGTTCGAATTCCTGGGATTGCACCTACGCTCGCTACATTCTATATTTTGCCCTATGTTAAAACGAATAATACTGTGATCCTCAGGAGATACGTCCCAGTCGCTTATATGCGAAGCCACTGATCTGCTGGAAAGTGTAATGTCCAGAACCTCAGATCTTACCCTGGTAACAAATGGCGGAACATTGCCGACATTTAGGATTTCTAGATTGTTATTCAAGATAAATTCTAAGAGTGACTCACCTCTTTGATTTACGTCGCTGCTGCCCCATATCACGTGATGTGTATTTGCATCACATCCGATGATGATGGGTGAGTGTGTCCTCTTGTAGTATTCTGCCAGTGCAGTGATTTCGGGCGGTGGGCACGCCTCGTCACCGGCGAAGTATACCACCACCACAGTGTTCTTGGCTGCTCCCTCCTCTTCTACCACGATCGGTACACCGTCCCGCGTGAGAAATTCTGTAAGTAAATAATAATTAATACTTCTACATGCCAGGATACAGGCTCTAGGGCTAGAGGCCCGTTGATCCCAAATTACCTTGGCGTTCTTCACGTACAGAGCTTTTATTCCCTGGTTATACCAGGGTTCCTATACCAGGGCTAGCCCAAGATGTTGTTTGGTGAACATCCTTGCCAGCACAGCCGAGGCCGCCTTGGCGCGATGGATATTCACCTGAGCTATCCCTGTACTTCCGACCATTAGATGATCGGCTCCATCGTCGGCGTTGCTGATCTGGAGATACCCAGATCACCATCCACCGGTATCGCTTCTTCCTTACTCAGCAGGTCTAGTTCCATTCCTAGCTCCTGAGAGGATAACGGGCCATTTTGTTTCTTGATCAATTCCATGATCCACTTTGTTGTTTTGTCCCCTGTCCTGGGGCAGAAGATGGTGATGTTGTGTGACGATGGCAGGTCGTCGCCCATCCTCACCTCCAGGTAGTCACCGCTCCACTTACTGAGGCTGGGGACTGCTGATTGCAGCCACTCAGCAGTGGTTGCGTTGCGGCAGTCCACTATCAGGTGGCCCACCCTGAAGTGGATTCCTCCAAACTTGATTGGAGAATCCCAATTGGAGAGGACTATTTCCTCCAGTAGTGCGTCCTCGAGCTGTGAGAGGTTCTCTCTCAACCTTAATGGCCCCAGTTACGGTCGCATATGATGGCTTGCGTACCTCAGTTGCCTTTGCAGCCCTTGAGGTACTTGGGCCATCGAAGGGAGCATTCGGTGGCCTGCTCTTCTCCACCTTCTGCCTCTTAGGCGTTTCCGTCGGAGGCGTCAGGGTGGTGTTTGCCCGCTTCGAAGAAGAGTTGGGCTTTTGGTCTAGCGGTAGCAGTGTCTTGGCCAGAGACAAAGCTTCTGCGGGTGACTTGCCCTGCTGAAGGTAACGAAGATGCCACTTCGTTCTGCCCCCGCTCAGCCCCTTACGGTTAGGGTCATCCCGGGCCCCAAGCTGACCAAGTTGCGGTAATGGGTTTTTAGCCCGTCCCGCTTGGCCGGCTTGGACCACATTCGAGTGATTCGGTGTGGCTGCCCGATACTTCCCTCCCGCAACTGGGCGTGCTTGTGCCGTTGGCGCACTCCGTTTTGGAGCATTTTTTGGTGTTACCACCGAAGTAGGCCGCTCTCCGTGAAGGAGACGGTCCTCGTAATGTCTTGCGACATTTCCCGCAGTCAAGGCCTACGGTATTTTAAAATTATTTGGTCTATTGCTTATAGTACCCACGAATTGCAGAGAAATAAAAGGTCCGCCCGGGCAGAGATCCCGGGTAAGGCCAACTAGACCGGGCGGACGCCACTTGCCCGGACACTCCGTTATCGACTGGGCTAGTTATTACACGGGCCCCCAGCCTGGCAGACTTTCCGCACGGGTCGAATGACACCTTAGTCCGGCCTGGAGGTGTAAAAATTTTTGAGAGTTACCAGCTCCTGCCCAACTACGATTAGCCAGCCTTCTTACCAGAGACATGACCTAATTAAGAGCCTGTTTCCAGCCGCCCTCGCGTGGAGATTGTAGTTGCACTTCCAGTAGTGTGTCACAATTACGGCGCGTACTACCGTTGGTGGCGCGTTGATCCCCTTGTGATACCTACTGGCGTGGCGGCCAGTACTAAACGATATCCAGCGGACATTTTTCTATATGCATGTAGTCCAGACTTTAACGTACAACAAAACAAAATCGATAAGATCGAATATCTTAATAAGAATAGGCATGATTCATAAAATATAGACAGGCTCCACTTGTAAAGAGTCAAATCACTAATCCATTTAAAAAGACAGGAAAAATTGAACAAGTGGACAGTAAACATTTTGAAGAGACAAACCGCAGCAGGAAAATCGGTCATTATAAATCAAACTTTAAGAAACAGAAAAAGTTTAATAAGAGTAAATACGATAATTCCTGACCAACCAATGAAAATCAAGATACACAGCACATTCCTAATATTATCATTTATCTCCATGGTTAAATGCAGCAATATCGAAGTAAACCCAATAAGTGCGAAGAATGGATATCTTATATTCCAAACTGGAACAATGGAAATTCCAACCAGCTACGAATACCATTATTTGAGTATAAACATAACAAAGACAATGCTAATGTTCGAAAACCTAGTAACTGAAGCAAATGATTATCCCAATGTACGACAGATACAATATTTTGTCGATAAAATAAAACGGGAAATAAATGGTTTAAGAATTATTCAGCGAAGCAAAAGAGGTCTTTTAAACGTAGTAGGGAAAGCTTATAAATACTTATTCGGTACATTAGATGAAGACGACAGGGAAGAGCTAGAAGAAAAAATTAATAACATGGCAGAAGAGTCCGTAAAAACCAATGATCTAAATATGATTGTCGACAAAACCAACAGCGGTATTGACATAATTAATAAGCTCAAGTTAGAAAAAGAACTAAACCAACAAATTGCGATACTTATATTCAACCCACAACAGTTCACAGAATACATAGAAGATATAGAGTTAGGTATGCAATTAACTAGACTAGGAATCTTTAACCCAAAATTACTAAAACACGATTATTTGAAAAACGTAAATTCGGAGAAAATGCTAAAGATAAAAACATCAACTTGGCTCAAGACAGACACGAACGAAATTTTGATTATTTCCCACGTTCCTAACGAAATCACTAAAGTTCCGATATTTCAAATAGTTCCGTACCCAAATGAACATAACTATATTCTAACCGAGCAAATATTCGAAAAATTTTATATTTT
Organism: Drosophila mauritiana; assembly: GCF_004382145.1. NCBI lineage: Eukaryota > Metazoa > Arthropoda > Insecta > Diptera > Drosophilidae > Drosophila > Drosophila mauritiana. Next base: position 259,338 of record NW_022881560.1, read on the forward strand.
CAATAACCAAGTATTTCATAAGGGTACAAATAAAGTAATATTCGACAAATGTATTGTTGGACTTATAAAACAAGAGCAAACTCAATGCAAATACAGTAAAACCCATAGAAATTTCCAAATATTTATTTATTTATTTATTATGATAGATAGAATAGTTTACAAAACTAGACTAACTTAGATAGTATAGCATTAGCTACGGGGCTTACAGCTTTATTTATTTACAGTGTTATTATATCTTAATTTAGTTAATATCTAATTTGGTAACAAATTGCTGGCTTGTTATGTACAATTGCCGGTTTTGTTTTTAGATTTTGTGGTATAATTTAGTTTTTTTGAAGAAAAGTATGAGTTTTTGTATGTTATCTGGATTGGGTTTGCTAAGAAGATCTAGAGGGTTGGTGTTATTAAATATATCTTGTTTGGCTTGTAGGAGGGATGGGCATGAGTTTAATATTTGGCTTATAGAAATATCACCTTGGCAAAACGGACAAGTTGGTATTGAATTGGGATTTAGGTAGTGTTGGTGGGTTATGTTTGTGTGTCCTAGTCGAAGTCGTATTATTTTTATTTGGTCGACTCTGGTCCAATTTGGGTGAGATTGTTTGAGGTAATTGCAAGTGTGTGAGGTGTTCGTGTTAATAGATCGGTACCATGGACTGCAGTTTATTATGTGTTCTTACTGTTTTGTCGCAAGGTCGGCTTTAAGGTGTTTTTTTATATCTGTGGTATTTATGTTTGGGGTGAGGATAAGTGGCATACTGCTTGCTGATTTTGCAGCTTGATCGGCTAGTTCATTTCCTTTTATTCCTTAATGGCCAGGAATCCACATTATTTTAATTTTAGGTGCGTGTTGCGTTATTAGCGATCGTATTCTGCTTGGGTAAAAGTTGTTATTATTTGTGTTTTGAATTGAATCTATTGCTGATAGGGAGTCGGAACAGATAATATATTTGCCTCTTCGGTTTTGGTAAGTTCTATTGCTTCTAGGATGGCGATTGTTTCGGAGGTGAGGACGGATGGATATGGGGGCAGTATGCTGTATTTCAAGACGTCTGTCTCCGTTGTAATGGCGAATGATATTGTGTTATTAATTTTTGAACCGTCAGTGAATATTAAATAATGTGTTTTAAGGTTATTCTTTGTGTGTTCGTATAATTTTCTGTATTGATCTGGAGATGTTTGTTCTTTCTTGTGGATTCTGAGTGATGTGGGAGGAGATTGGGGAGGGTCCATGATGGCCTGTGTTTATGGAGTTTTATTGGTTTGTAGGGTAGATTAAGTTATAGGCTAAGCTTGATTGTTCGGTCTATTGCTGATGTTTTTTTCTTAATAATTTTCATAGGCTTCAAGAACTTATGTATTGGTGTGTTTTTGGACAAGATTAGGTTTTGGAATAGTTTGGCTATTTGAAGGTCTCGTTTCATTTCTAAGGGGGGAGTACTCGATTCGTAAAGTAAGTTATTTATTGGGGTAGAGCGATAGGCGCCGAGAACTAGACGGATAGCGGAGTTAAATGGTGTTTTTATTTTGTTTAAAATGCTTTTGGGAGCATGGCCGTACAGAAACAAACCATACTCTAGTTTGGCTATAATTGTTGCTTTTGCGACATTAAGTAGTGTATGCGTGTTGCAATTAAATTTAAGACTAGATAGGCATTTTATTATATTTAGCTTGTTGTGTAGTTGGGCAGCTTATCTTGCATGTGCAGTGGTGTGTTCTGCATATGTGGAGGTGCTGGCATTTGGATAGGGATAGCGATGCCCCTGAGTAGGAGCACCAATTTTCTATATCGTCGAATAGATTGTCTAAGTTGAAGTTTGTATTTGTGTTTTTGTTGAAATTTATTATAAGGAAGAAGTCGTCGGCGTATGCATTGAATTTAATTTCTTTTTGTAGGGATATGATGTTGGATAATTTATTGAATGCTATGAGGAATAGTATCACGGATATGGGTGAACCTTGGGGATTCCGTTGAATGGGGTAATGGGTTTGATGTATGCGGACCGACGCGGACAGTTATTTTTGTGTTACTCATGAAGTTTTTAATGTATTTTATTATTTTGGGCCCGTTTTCCATTCCTGCAATTGCTGGATTATGGAGTGCACACCTACTCGATCAAAGGCTCTTGAAAAATCAAGAGTGTCGAGGGAGGTGTGCATTTTTGACTTCGTTATGAGATAGTCTACATAGAGTAGACAGTCCGAAGTCGATTTGCCTTTTTTGAATCCGAATTGTTTGTCGTTAATTAGATTGTTATATGTCACTAGCCACCAGAGTCTTTTCGCTATTATTTTATCAAGTGTCTTTGCTATACAGCAGTTGAGAGAGATGGGTCGGTATGAGGAAGTTTTCGTTTTATCGGTGTTTGGCTTGAGGATTGGGATGATTAGGTTTTTTTTGGTAGGCTTGAGGAGGTATGTGGCTATTGAATATTTCATTAAATAGTTTCGATATTCTGTTTTTTGTTGTGTGGGAGCTTTTTTTGATCATTTGATAAGAGAGTCTATTTAGTCCTGGAGCACATCCTTTTAATGTTTGTAGTGCTGAGATAAGTTCTCTTCTTCTGTTCTCTTCTATGGTTTGGGCTATTGGAGAGGGGGTGTAGAGATGTAGGTTGTTTCTATATTTATTGTTCCGGAACTCCTCTGAAAAGTTCCAGTCGCCGGAGAGGTCAGAAAAGTGTTGTGCGAATATGTTAGCAATTTCGTTGCCCCACATTCCTAACGAAGTCACTAAAGTTCCGATATTTCAAATAGTTCCGTACCCCGTGGAACATAACTATATTCTAACCGAGCAAATATTCGATAAATTTTATATATTCAATAACCAAGTATTTCATAAGGATACAGATAAAGTAATATTCGACAAATGTATTGTTGGACTTATAAAACAAGAGCAAACTCAGTGCAAATACACTAAAACCAATAGAAATTTACAAATAAATTATATAGAACCAAATATACTTTTAACATGGAATATTCCTGAAACAAAAGTCAACCAAGATTGTACAAATAACAAAATATTAATCTCAGGAAACAACATTATTAAAATTAAAAATTGTACCATGCAAATAGATGAGTTCCTAATTTCTAATATGGTAATCTAGCAGATTTTACACAAACAATTTATATGTTACACGTTTAGAACCAATAAATCATTGACAAACAAAAGAAATGATAAAATCCCATGTAAAACACTATAACTTTTTTCAAATTATATGTATTCAAGTTATGCATTACAACATTTGTCATCATGATAATTAGTTTGACTCTGTATTTAGCTTATAAGCTTAAAAATATAACTAAGAAAATTGTCAAATATTGTAAACAAAAATAAGAACATCCGCACCTAGAAACTAAGGTCAATAAAAATATTCAACTAGGAAACAATATTATGCTATATCCAAATTTAACGATCTGAGGACAGGCCAAATTCAAAGGTTGGAGGAGTGACATATCCATAAGTCCCTAAGACTTAAGCACATGCCTACACAGCACACCCAAATACACCCTACACTACTCCGGATATACCTAATGGATTCCAGATTAGAATAACATGATCCTCAAGACTGGGTTGATTGGAAAATTCCCAACTCCAAATAAGTCACCCACTGGTAGACTAAACATCCGTCCCGTAATTTAAACATTCCTTGCCTAAGCCCTCACCCCATCGTCATGTTCCCACGTTCAAAGCTCGAACTCGCAATCCCGAAAACAAAAGTATTAGATTTCAATAAACAAAACTATAAGAATCTAAGAGCACTTGTATCCAAGAGCGAATGCACTTGAATCCAAGAGAAATCCAAAGACAATTAAAGTCAGAAACTCCAAAGCTCTTTCTCATCACTTGATCAGATCCCTTAAGTCCAAAGTCCATATCAGAAAAGCTCGATACCGAGGCTTGAACGTCAATCAAATCAGAATAATTAGATGAGTTCAGCTTGAGACCTAATTGTAATCGGTCGGTGTTCTTCAACAAAATAAAAAATTGTAATCATTCAGTGAAATAAAATTATATTTTTTTCACATATGAGTATTGCAAACATTTAATTATATATATGTGTATTATACATATGTATATGTATATGTCGGAGCACAATAATTATTATCCATTTCACGCAGCGAGTTTCGAAGGCACCGAAGGTCTACACACAATTAATTTGTGTCACTCACTTCTTCTCCGTGCTAACCTTCGAACCACACTCGGCGACAGCGACCACACGCTGCCGCCGCGCTGAAACTGGAGATGCCAAAGCTACAAAAATACAGCCGACCAATAGCAACGCAGTATGCAATAATGCAATATGATGAAATACCAATGATTTCCCCAAAATGATGAAATTACTATTCTTCTGGAATATTCTAACACATAATGCAATATGATGAAATACCATTGATTTCCCAAAAGGATGGAATTACTATTCTTGTGAAATATTCTAGCACATACACTAGCTTACAAAAGTATGCGCCGACACGGTCATCCTGACCTTTACACGTCCTCGTGAAATATTACCAAAATGATTCGTTCTCTATAATTATATTGTAAAACTATTTTTACATCATTTAAAAAAAAAAAATATTAGCAAATTGACAAATCAAATTTTCAAATTTAAATTTCCAATACAAACTTCTTTTCTTTAACATAATTCATTCTCTTCATATTCATATCTAATGCGCAAAACGCCATGATCAAGACATTTGCCTTGCACTTGTGCTTACATTATAATTACAAATTTCATTATTAGTCCTTCAGGCATCCATACTGTCTCTTTCAACAGCTTCAATCATTTCGCTACTGTCTCTTTCAACAGCTTCAATCATTTCGCTACTGTCTCTTTCAACAGCTTCAATCATTTCGCTACTGTCTCTTTCAACAGCTTCAATCATTTCGCTACTGTCTCTTTCAACAGCTTTAATCATTTCGCTACTATCTCCTTCAACAGCTTCAATCATTTCGCAACTGTCTCTTTCAACAGCTTCAATCATTTCGCTACTGTCTCTTTCAACAGCTTCAATCATTTCGCTACTGTCTCTTTCAACAGCTTCAATCATTTCGCTACTGTCTCTTTTATTAACGAGCATTCACGAACGAGAATCAAAGAAAAATGGAAATCGCTCACCAAACTATATTGCTGTCCCGTTCTGCTGAATTACCGCACACGTATCGACTCTCCTCTCTATGGTTATATTCGCTGTTGCTGTTCCTGCACGCCGATGCAATATGTCCAACGTAGCCACATTTGAAACACGTAACTTTAGATCTGCCGCTGCTATCGCCTGGTCTCGTCTCGTTTCTCTCGTTCCTTTCTTCTGCTCTTCTCTTTCGGCACTCCATTGCCTTGTGTCCGAGTTTACCACAACTATGGCATCTAATCGGTGTTTGCATTTTGTGCCTCTTCTTTTCGGGACCTTGCTCTATTCCAGCGAATTAGGCATTTCTGACGAACGAGTTGTTGTTGTTGAAAATGTCTCGCCTTGATGAACCATCTCTCCCTTGGGTTCAACAACCTCGCATAGTTCCAACCTTTTCACTTGATGTGTGCCTTTGTCCTTTTTGGGCTTGCTGCAGTGTGTTGAAATATGATCGCTCTCGCCACAATTAAAACAAGTCACATCAGATTTTTGACGGTGACCAAAAGGGTTCCTGTCGTTGCTGTCCCTGGCATTAGATGAAAATTGCTGCTGCTGTTTAGCTCTACATTCGATCATCTTGTGACCGAGTTTTCCACAGAAATGGCATATCATTGTTGAAAGTCGCTGGCGCTTTATGTCAGCTGGAGGCATTTCTTCTTGCGGAGTTTTCTTTCGTTTATTAAACGTAAATGCTTTAAGCTCAGTTTGTAATTCACTTCTTTTGCGCACATTTGAAGTAAATGTTAATCTTTGCAGCCTGCTATCTACTTGAGCCAACTTAGCAAGCGTCACAGAAACAGCTATTTCCTCCACATCCATCTCACGCCACTTCGTAATAAGCGACGTCATCATGCGACTAGCATAATTGGAGAGACATTCGCCGTCAGTTGGACAACCTGCTAGCATTGCTAAAAACATAGCCGCTGGAGTTTCCACACTAGCAAAACGTTGCACGAAAAGTTCCTTAAACTCGGCCCAAGTTATTTCCGGATAGCATATTTGAGCAAACCACTGCGACGCGCTTCCTTCATTCGCTGCACTTAAAGCCATAACCAACGCGCTGCCTTTTATAGTTGATTCTGCCAAAATTATATTTGCCGTAGAGCACCACGCCGTCGCGTCTGCGGCATCAAGGTCCGCGTTAAATTTAGGTAACACTTCCAGATCCCACTTCTGATTTCGGAGCACAATTATTATTTTCCATTTCACGCAGCGAGTTTCGAAGGCACCGAAGGTCTACACACAATTAATTTGTGTCACTCACTTCTTCTCCGTGCTAACCTTCGAACCACACTCGGCGACAGCGACCACACGCTGCCGCCGCGCTGAAACGGGAGATGCCAAAGCTACAAAAATACAGCCGACCAATAGCAACGCAGTATGCAATAATGCAATATGATGAAATACCAATGATTTCCCCAAAATGATGAAATTACTATTCTTCTGGAATATTCTAACACATAATGCAATATGATGAAATACCATTGATTTCCCAAAAGGATGGAATTACTATTCTTGTGAAATATTCTAGCGCATACACTAGCTTACAAAAGTATGCGCCGACACGGTCATCCTGACCTTTACACGTCCTCGTGAAATATTACCAAAATGATTCGTTCTCTATAATTATATTGTAAAACTATTTTTACATCATTTAAAAAAAAAAAATATTAGCAAATTGACAAATCAAATTTTCAAATTTAAATTTCCAATACAAACTTCTTTTCTTTAACATAATTCATTCTCTTCATATTCATATCTAATGCGCAAAACGCCATGATCAAGACATTTGCCTTGCACTTGTGCTTACATTATAATTACAAATTTCATTATTAGTCCTTCAGGCATCCATACTGTCTCTTTCAACAGCTTCAATCATTTCGCTACTGTCTCTTTCAACAGCTTCAATCATTTCGCTACTGTCTCTTTCAACAGCTTCAATCATTTCGCTACTGTCTCTTTCAACAGCTTCAATCATTTCGCATCTGTCTCTTTCAACAGCTTTAATCATTTCGCTACTATCTCCTTCAACAGCTTCAATCATTTCGCAACTGTCTCTTTCAACAGCTTCAATCATTTCGCTACTGTCTCTTTCAACAGCTTCAATCATTTCGCTACTGTCTCTTTCAACAGCTTCAATCATTTCGCTACTGTCTCTTTTATTAACGAGCATTCACGAACGAGAATCAAAGAAAAATGGAAATCGCTCACCAAACTATATTGCTGTCCCGTTCTGCTGAATTACCGCACACGTATCGACTCTCCTCTCTATGGTTATATTCGCTGTTGCTGTTCCTGCACGCCGATGCAATATGTCCAACGTAGCCACATTTGAAACACGTAACTTTAGATCTGCCGCTGCTATCGCCTGGTCTCGTCTCGTTTCTCTCGTTCCTTTCTTCTGCTCTTCTCTTTCGGCACTCCATTGCCTTGTGTCCGAGTTTACCACAACTATGGCATCTAATCGGTGTTTGCATTTTGTGCCTCTTCTTTTCGGGACCTTGCTCTATTCCAGCGAATTAGGCATTTCTGACGAACGAGTTGTTGTTGTTGAAAATGTCTCGCCTTGATGAACCATCTCTCCCTTGGGTTCAACAACCTCGCATAGTTCCAACCTTTTCACTTGATGTGTGCCTTTGTCCTTTTTGGGCTTGCTGCAGTGTGTTGAAATATGATCGCTCTCGCCACAATTAAAACAAGTCACATCAGATTTTTGACGGTGACCAAAAGGGTTCCTGTCGTTGCTGTCCCTGGCATTAGATGAAAATTGCTGCTGCTGTTTAGCTCTACATTCGATCATCTTGTGACCGAGTTTTCCACAGAAATGGCATCTCATTGTTGAAAGTCGCTGGCGCTTTATGTCAGCTGGAGGCATTTCTTCTTGCGGAGTTTTCTTTCGTTTATTAAACGTAAATGCTTTAAGCTCAGTTTGTAATTCACTTCTTGTGCGCACATTTGAAGTAAATGTTAATCTTTGCAGCCTGCTATCTACTTGAGCCAACTTAGCAAGCGTCACAGAAACAGCTATTTCCTCCACATCCATCTCACGCCACTTCGTAATAAGCGAAGTCATCATGCGACTAGCATAATTGGAGAGACATTCGCCGTCAGTTGGACAACCTGCTAGCATTGCTAAAAACATAGCCGCTGGAGTTTCCACACTAGCAAAACGTTGCACGAAAAGTTCCTTAAACTCGGCCCAAGTTATTTCCGGATAGCATATTTGAGCAAACCACTGCGACGCGCTTCCTTCATTCGCTGCACTTAAAGCCATAACCAACGCGCTGCCTTTTATAGTTGATTCTGCCAAAATTATATTTGCCGTAGAGCACCACGCCGTCGCGTCTGCGGCATCAAGGTCCGCGTTAAATTTAGGTAACACTTCCAGATCCCACTTCTGATGTCGGAGCACAATTATTATTTTCCATTTCACGCAGCGAGTTTCGAAGGCACCGAAGGTCTACACACAATTAATTTGTGTCACTCACTTCTTCTCCGTGCTAACCTTCGAACCACACTCGGCGACAGCGACCACACGCTGCGCTGAAACGGGAGATGCCAAAGCTACAAAAATACAGCCGACCAATAGCAACGCAGTATGCAATAATGCAATATGATGAAATACCAATGATTTCCCCAAAATGATGAAATTACTATTCTTCTGGAATATTCTAACACATAATGCAATATGATGAAATACCATTGATTTCCCAAAAGGATGGAATTACTATTCTTGTGAAATATTCTAGCACATACACTAGCTTACAAAAGTATGCGCCGACACGGCCATCGTGACCTTTACCGTCCTCGTGAAATATTACCAAAATGATTCGTTCTCTATAATTATATTGTAAAACTATTTTTACATCATTTAAAAAAAAAATATTAGCAAATTGACAAATCAAATTTTCAAATTTAAATTTCCAATACAAACTTATTTTCTTTAACATAATTCATTCTCTTCACATTCATATCTAATGCGCAACACGCCATGATCAAGACATTTGCCTTGCACTTGTGCTTTATTACAAATTTCATTATTAGCCCTTCAGGCATTCCTTATTGTCTCTTTCAACGGCTTCAATCATTTCGCTACTGTCTCTTTCAACAGCTTCAATCATTTCGCTACTGTCTCTTTCAACAGCTTCAATCATTTCGCTACTGTCTCTTTCAACAGCTTTAATCATTTCGCTACTGTCTCTTTCAACAGCTTCAATCATTTCGCTACTGTCTCTTTTATTAACGAGCATTCACGAACGAGAATCAAAGAAAAATGGAAATCGCTCACCAAACTATATTGCTGTCCCGTTCTGCTGAATTACCGCACACGTATCGACTCTCCTCTCTATGGTTATATTCGCTGTTGCTGTTCCTGCACGCCGATGCAATATGTCCAACGTAGCCACATTTGAAACACGTAACTTTAGATCTGCCGCTGCTATCGCCTGGTCTCGTCTCGTTTCTCTCGTTCCTTTCTTCTGCTCTTCTCTTTCGGCACTCCATTGCCTTGTGTCCGAGTTTACCACAACTATGGCATCTAATCGGTGTTTGCATTTTGTGCCTCTTCTTTTCGGGACCTTGCTCTATTCCAGCGAATTAGGCAATTCTGACGAACGAGTTGTTGTTGTTGAAAATGTCTCGCCTTGATGAACCATCTCTCCCTTGGGTTCAACAACCTCGCATAGTTCCAACCTTTTCACTTGATGTGTGCCTTTGTCCTTTTTGGGCTTGCTGCAGTGTGTTGAAATATGATCGCTCTCGCCACAATTAAAACAAGTCACATCAGATTTTTGACGGTGACCAAAAGGGTTCCTGTCGTTGCTGTCCCTGGCATTAGATGAAAATTGCTGCTGCTGTTTAGCTCTACATTCGATCATCTTGTGACCGAGTATGCATTTCCATTAAAACACGCCACGGCCCATCTATGGTGTTAGGTAGCGAGCCAGATCCCACTTCTGATGTCGGAGCACAATTATTATTTTCCATTTCACGCAGCGAGTTTCGAAGGCACCGAAGGTCTACACACAATTAATTTGTGTCACTCACTTCTTCTCCGTGCTAACCTTCGAACCACACTCGGCGACAGCGACCACACGCTGCCGCCGCGCTGAAACGGGAGATGCCAAAGCTACAAAAATACAGCCGACCAATAGCAACGCAGTATGCAATAATGCAATATGATGAAATACCAATGATTTCCCCAAAATGATGAAATTACTATTCTTCTGGAATATTCTAACACATAATGCAATATGATGAAATACCATTGATTTCCCAAAAGGATGGAATTACTATTCTTGTGAAATATTCTAGCGCATACACTAGCTTACAAAAGTATGCGCCGACACGGTCATCCTGACCTTTACACGTCCTCGTGAAATATTACCAAAATGATTCGTTCTCTATAATTATATTGTAAAACTATTTTTACATCATTTAAAAAAAAAAAATATTAGCAAATTGACAAATCAAATTTTCAAATTTAAATTTCCAATACAAACTTCTTTTCTTTAACATAATTCATTCTCTTCATATTCATATCTAATGCGCAAAACGCCATGATCAAGACATTTGCCTTGCACTTGTGCTTACATTATAATTACAAATTTCATTATTAGTCCTTCAGGCATCCATACTGTCTCTTTCAACAGCTTCAATCATTTCGCTACTGTCTCTTTCAACAGCTTCAATCATTTCGCTACTGTCTCTTTCAACAGCTTCAATCATTTCGCTACTGTCTCTTTCAACAGCTTCAATCATTTCGCTACTGTCTCTTTCAACAGCTTTAATCATTTCGCTACTATCTCCTTCAACAGCTTCAATCATTTCGCAACTGTCTCTTTCAACAGCTTCAATCATTTCGCTACTGTCTCTTTCAACAGCTTCAATCATTTCGCTACTGTCTCTTTCAACAGCTTCAATCATTTCGCTACTGTCTCTTTTATTAACGAGCATTCACGAACGAGAATCAAAGAAAAATGGAAATCGCTCACCAAACTATATTGCTGTCCCGTTCTGCTGAATTACCGCACACGTATCGACTCTCCTCTCTATGGTTATATTCGCTGTTGCTGTTCCTGCACGCCGATGCAATATGTCCAACGTAGCCACATTTGAAACACGTAACTTTAGATCTGCCGCTGCTATCGCCTGGTCTCGTCTCGTTTCTCTCGTTCCTTTCTTCTGCTCTTCTCTTTCGGCACTCCATTGCCTTGTGTCCGAGTTTACCACAACTATGGCATCTAATCGGTGTTTGCATTTTGTGCCTCTTCTTTTCGGGACCTTGCTCTATTCCAGCGAATTAGGCATTTCTGACGAACGAGTTGTTGTTGTTGAAAATGTCTCGCCTTGATGAACCATCTCTCCCTTGGGTTCAACAACCTCGCATAGTTCCAACCTTTTCACTTGATGTGTGCCTTTGTCCTTTTTGGGCTTGCTGCAGTGTGTTGAAATATGATCGCTCTCGCCACAATTAAAACAAGTCACATCAGATTTTTGACGGTGACCAAAAGGGTTCCTGTCGTTGCTGTCCCTGGCATTAGATGAAAATTGCTGCTGCTGTTTAGCTCTACATTCGATCATCTTGTGACCGAGTTTTCCACAGAAATGGCATCTCATTGTTGAAAGTCGCTGGCGCTTTATGTCAGCTGGAGGCATTTCTTCTTGCGGAGTTTTCTTTCGTTTATTAAACGTAAATGCTTTAAGCTCAGTTTGTAATTCACTTCTTGTGCGCACATTTGAAGTAAATGTTAATCTTTGCAGCCTGCTATCTACTTGAGCCAACTTAGCAAGCGTCACAGAAACAGCTATTTCCTCCACATCCATCTCACGCCACTTCGTAATAAGCGAAGTCATCATGCGACTAGCATAATTGGAGAGACATTCGCCGTCAGTTGGACAACCTGCTAGCATTGCTAAAAACATAGCCGCTGGAGTTTCCACACTAGCAAAACGTTGCACGAAAAGTTCCTTAAACTCGGCCCAAGTTATTTCCGGATAGCATATTTGAGCAAACCACTGCGACGCGCTTCCTTCATTCGCTGCACTTAAAGCCATAACCAACGCGCTGCCTTTTATAGTTGATTCTGCCAAAATTATATTTGCCGTAGAGCACCACGCCGTCGCGTCTGCGGCATCAAGGTCCGCGTTAAATTTAGGTAACACTTCCAGATCCCACTTCTGATGTCGGAGCACAATTATTATTTTCCATTTCACGCAGCGAGTTTCGAAGGCACCGAAGGTCTACACACAATTAATTTGTGTCACTCACTTCTTCTCCGTGCTAACCTTCGAACCACACTCGGCGACAGCGACCACACGCTGCGCTGAAACGGGAGATGCCAAAGCTACAAAAATACAGCCGACCAATAGCAACGCAGTATGCAATAATGCAATATGATGAAATACCAATGATTTCCCCAAAATGATGAAATTACTATTCTTCTGGAATATTCTAACACATAATGCAATATGATGAAATACCATTGATTTCCCAAAAGGATGGAATTACTATTCTTGTGAAATATTCTAGCACATACACTAGCTTACAAAAGTATGCGCCGACACGGCCATCGTGACCTTTACCGTCCTCGTGAAATATTACCAAAATGATTCGTTCTCTATAATTATATTGTAAAACTATTTTTACATCATTTAAAAAAAAAAATATTAGCAAATTGACAAATCAAATTTTCAAATTTAAATTTCCAATACAAACTTATTTTCTTTAACATAATTCATTCTCTTCATATTCATATCTAATGCGCAACACGCCATGATCAAGACATTTGCCTTGCACTTGTGCTTTATTACAAATTTCATTATTAGCCCTTCAGGCATTCCTTATTGTCTCTTTCAACGGCTTCAATCATTTCGCTACTGTCTCTTTCAACAGCTTCAATCATTTCGCTACTGTCTCTTTCAACAGCTTCAATCATTTCGCTACTGTCTCTTTCAACAGCTTTAATCATTTCGCTACTGTCTCTTTCAACAGCTTCAATCATTTCGCTACTGTCTCTTTTATTAACGAGCATTCACGAACGAGAATCAAAGAAAAATGGAAATCGCTCACCAAACTATATTGCTGTCCCGTTCTGCTGAATTACCGCACACGTATCGACTCTCCTCTCTATGGTTATATTCGCTGTTGCTGTTCCTGCACGCCGATGCAATATGTCCAACGTAGCCACATTTGAAACACGTAACTTTAGATCTGCCGCTGCTATCGCCTGGTCTCGTCTCGTTTCTCTCGTTCCTTTCTTCTGCTCTTCTCTTTCGGCACTCCATTGCCTTGTGTCCGAGTTTACCACAACTATGGCATCTAATCGGTGTTTGCATTTTGTGCCTCTTCTTTTCGGGACCTTGCTCTATTCCAGCGAATTAGGCAATTCTGACGAACGAGTTGTTGTTGTTGAAAATGTCTCGCCTTGATGAACCATCTCTCCCTTGGGTTCAACAACCTCGCATAGTTCCAACCTTTTCACTTGATGTGTGCCTTTGTCCTTTTTGGGCTTGCTGCAGTGTGTTGAAATATGATCGCTCTCGCCACAATTAAAACAAGTCACATCAGATTTTTGACGGTGACCAAAAGGGTTCCTGTCGTTGCTGTCCCTGGCATTAGATGAAAATTGCTGCTGCTGTTTAGCTCTACATTCGATCATCTTGTGACCGAGTATGCATTTCCATTAAAACACGCCACGGCCCATCTATGGTGTTAGGTAGCGAGCCAGATCCCACTTCTGATGTCGGAGCACAATTATTATTTTCCATTTCACGCAGCGAGTTTCGAAGGCACCGAAGGTCTACACACAATTAATTTGTGTCACTCACTTCTTCTCCGTGCTAACCTTCGAACCACACTCGGCGACAGCGACCACACGCTGCCGCCGCGCTGAAACGGGAGATGCCAAAGCTACAAAAATACAGCCGACCAATAGCAACGCAGTATGCAATAATGCAATATGATGAAATACCAATGATTTCCCCAAAATGATGAAATTACTATTCTTCTGGAATATTCTAACACATAATGCAATATGATGAAATACCATTGATTTCCCAAAAGGATGGAATTACTATTCTTGTGAAATATTCTAGCACATACACTAGCTTACAAAAGTATGCGCCGACACGGCCATCGTGACCTTTACCGTCCTCGTGAAATATTACCAAAATGATTCGTTCTCTATAATTATATTGTAAAACTATTTTTACATCATTTAAAAAAAAAAATATTAGCAAATTGACAAATCAAATTTTCAAATTTAAATTTCCAATACAAACTTCTTTTCTTTAACATAATTCATTCTCTTCATATTCATATCTAATGCGCAACACGCCATGATCAAGACATTTGCCTTGCACTTGTGCTTACATTATAATTACAAATTTCATTATTAGCCCTTCAGGCATTCCTTATTGTCTCTTTCAACGGCTTCAATCATTTCGCTACTGTCTCTTTCAACAGCTTCAATCATTTCGCTACTGTCTCTTTCTACAGCTTCAATCATTTCGCTACTATCTCTTTCAACAGCTTTAATCATTTCGCTACTGTCTCTTTCAACAGCTTCAATCATTTCGCTACTGTCTCTTTTATTAACGAGCATTCACGAACGAGAATCAAAGAAAAATGGAAATCGCTCACGAAACTATATTGCTGTCCCGTTCTGCTGAATTACCGCACACGTATCGACTCTCCTCTCTATGGTTATATTCGCTGTTGCTGTTCCTGCACGCCGATGCAATATGTCCAACGTAGCCACATTTGAAACACGTAACTTTAGATCTGCCGCTGCTATCGCCTGGTCTCGTCTCGTTTCTCTCGTTCCTTTCTTCTGCTCTTCTCTTTCGGCACTCCATTGCCTTGTGTCCGAGTTTACCACAACTATGGCATCTAATCGGTGTTTGCATTTTGTGCCTCTTCTTTTCGGGACCTTGCTCTATTCCAGCGAATTAGGCAATTCTGACGAACGAGTTGTTGTTGTTGAAAATGTCTCGCCTTGATGAACCATCTCTCCCTTGGGTTCAACAACCTCGCATAGTTCCAACCTTTTCACTTGATGTGTGCCTTTGTCCTTTTTGGGCTTGCTGCAGTGTGTTGAAATATGATCGCTCTCGCCACAACTAAAACAAGTCACATCAGATTTTTGACGGTGACCAAAAGGGTTCCTGTCGTTGCTGTCCCTGGCATTAGATGAAAATTGCTGCTGCTGTTTAGCTCTACATTCGATCATCTTGTGACCGAGTTTTCCACAGAAATGGCATCTCATTGTTGAAAGTCGCTGGCGCTTTATGTCAGCTGGAGGCATTTCTTCTTGCGGAGTTTTCTTTCGTTTATTAAACGTAAATGCTTTAAGCTCAGTTGGTAATTCACTTCTTGTGCGCACATTTGAAGTAAATGTTAATCGTTGCAGCCTGCTATCTACTTGAGCCAACTTAGCAAGCGTCACAGAAACAGCTACTTCCTCCACATCCATCTCACGCCACTTCGTAATAAGCGACGTCATCATGCGACTGGCATAATTGGAGAGATATTCGCCGTCAGTTGGACAACCTGCTAGCATTGCTAAAAACATAGCCGCTGGAGTTTCCACACTAGCAAAACGTTGCACGAAAAGTTCCTTAAACTCGGCCCAAGTTATTTCCGGATAGCATATTTGAGCAAACCACTGCGACGCGCTTCCTTCCATCGCTGCACTTAAAGCCATAACTAACGCGCTGCCTTTTATAGTTGATTCAGCCAAAAATCTATTTGCCGTAGAGCACCACGCCGTTGCGTCTGCGGCATCAAGGTCCGCGTTGAATTTAGGTAACACCACAGTATTTTTGTTTGTTGTTTCGGATGCCGTTGATTTTATTGCTTTAACAAGTTCGATCAAGTTTTTATTTTGCATTTCCATTAAAACGCGCCACGGCCCATCTATGGTGTTAGGTAGCGAGCCAGATCCCACTTCTAATGTCGGAGCACAATTATTATTTTCCATTTCACGCAGCGAGTTTCGAAGGCACCGAAGGTCTACACACAATTAATTTGTGTCACTCACTTGTTCTCCGTGCTAACCTTCGAACCACACTCGGCGACAGGGACCACACGCTGCCGCATTGATTTCCAAAAATGATTGAATTACTATTCTTGTGAAATATTCTAGCACATACACTAGCTTACAAAAGTATGCGCCGACATATATATATATATAGTGACCTATATATTTAACCACATGACATATATCTACAACATATACCAGCCACTTTATATATTCTTTTACTTAGCAACAATAGAACATAGAACGAAGAATGCCTTAGCACATAAGATAAACAATTATTAGAACCCCAACTTCTTGGTGACAATAACAAATTCGGCCGATATAAACAATTTAACATCCGCAGTCTTATTCGTTATTCCCACTAGAAGGGTGAAAACGGCTAGCTGTGTAAGCTGTGTAAGAGTCAAAACTTTCCACGTAGCTCAAACTCGGCTGATCTGTATCCATGCGCAATCCACTCAATAGAGCGCCTAATTAACGTAAACATAAATGAGAGTCGATGTACGCTTTGCAAATTAGATTTAGATTTTATTCATACTTCAATTGTGTAAGACGTGAATTTGTCTCCGATGTTCGTTTAAGTTTTGATTAATAAAAAATATTTTTTTTATAAACCAACAAACCGCGAAGTTGTAATTGGCGCAGTCGGTAGGAAGCTTCTGCGGGTGACTTGCCCTGCTGAAGGTAACGAAGATACCACTTCGTTCTGGCCCCGCTCAGCCCCTTACGGTTAGGGTCATCCCGGGCCCCAGGCTGACCAAGTTGCGGTAATGGGTTCTTAGCCTGTCCCGCTTGGACAACATTCGAGTGACTCGGTATGGCTGCCCAATTCTTTCCTCCCGCAACTGGGCGTGCTTGTGCCGTTGGCACACTCCGTTTAGGAGCATTTTTTGGTGTTACCACCGAAGTAGGCCGCTCTCCGTCAAGGAGACGGTCCTCAAATTGTCTTGCGACATTTCCCGCAGTCAAGGCCTGCGGTATTTTAAAATTATTTGGTCTATTGCTCATAGTACCCACGAGTTGCAGAGAAATAAAAGGTCCGCCCGGGCAGAGATCCGCAGTACACGGGTAAGGCTAACTATACCGGGCGGACGCCACTTGCCCGGACTCTCCGTTATCGACTGGGCTAGTTATTACACGGGCCCCCAGCCTGGCAGACTTTCGGCACGGGTCGAATGACACCTTAGTTCGGCCCGGAGGTGTAAAACATTTTTGAGAGTTACCAGCCCAACTACGATTAGCCAGCACTCTTAGCAGAGAGATGACCTAACTAAGAGCCTGTTTATAGCCGCCCTCGCGTGGAGATTGTAGTTGCACTTCCAGTAGTGTGTCACAATTAAGGCGCGTACCACCGTTGGTGGTGATCCCCTTGTGATACCGACTGGCGTGGCGGCCAACTAAACACAATACAACTGGTAGAATACCAGCTGATATTTTCATTTATGCGGGAACACCTGCGTATGACACCTAAAAGGAGAAACAATTAAAAATAGATAAGTTGAATAAAGATAGACCTAGCTATGAAGTAGATACTAGATATAAACAAGCACCATTGGTAAAAAGTAAAATAACTAACCCATTTAAGAAAAAAGGACACAGAACCAATAGATGAGAAACATTACGAAGAAACAAACAGAGGAAGAAAAGTTGAACATTATAAATCTAAATTAAAAAAAAAACAAAAGAAAATTAATGACAGTAAATACAATTCCATCTCGACTGCCGAAAATCAAGTGGGGTCCGATTAAACAGTTATTCATAATAACACTTATAATATTCATAATAACACTTAATATATGTACGCAATACAAGCTAAAAATGGATATCTTATATTTAAAACAGGATCAATTAATATACCTATAAACTATGAATATCACTATTTGTTCAAACAAACTTTTGAAAATTTAATTAAACAAGCTGAAGAATATGATACAATAGCCCAAATCCAATAATTAACTGGAAAATTAGACAGAGAGATGAATGGAATAAGAATAATAAAACGCAATAAGCGTGGTTTAATTAATATTATAGGTTCCGCATATAAATACCTTTTTGGCACATTATATCAAAATTACAAAGAAGTATTATAACAAAAAATAAACGATTTTTCTCAACATAGTATTCAAATTAATGAATTTAATGAAGTAATAGAAGTAGTCAATAGAGGCATCGAAGTAATCAACCATTTAAGTGAAGGTGACAGAAGATTAGAACTTTTAATATTTAATAAGAAGATATAGAACTTGGTATTCAATTAACAAGACTCGGTATTTTTAATCCCAAATTATTAAAACATGATCCATTATCACATGTAAATTCCTAAAAATTGTTAAATATAAAAACTTCTACGCGGTTAAAATCAGATGCAAATGAAATATAAAAACTTCTACGCGGTTAAAATCAGATGCAAATGAAATACTTATTATTTCCCATATTCTTAGAGACATTATAAAAACTGCACTTTTTAACATCGTACCACATCCAGACAAAGATAATAATATACGTATAGAAAATGTAAATGATAAATGCTGGGATGGGATGCTGGGGGTTGCTGGTCCTGGAATTTTCCAAGGATGCTGAAAATAGAACACTCGGAGAAAAGCGAACACTTGACTTTTGTAAATGCGCGGGCGCGACCGGGCGTATCTTCATTGCTCGTGGTTAGTTTTTACACTGACTCTTATTCTAATTATTTGGGTTCTCACAAGCGCAGCGGAGACTCCTTGGAGACTCTGTGGTGAAGAGCGGGAGAGCGTAAGAGGGAGCGGAGAGCGGTTGACAGTCCAAACCTCGTAACTTGAACATTCCGCCCCCTAGCAATCACTGGGGTTGCAACAAAGCCATCCTACGGCAGGCTGCAGGCACCGGACACGATCCACCCAAAAACAGTTTTCTGAGCGACCGGCATTCCCTCGTCGAAGGTCAGGAATCCGGATTAGATGACCTTTGAATAAACATCTGCTCCTAAGACCATGGAGACCGTAGCAGGCCGGGACCTCGCGCACTCGCGGAACCTCGCGCACTTCCGAAGAGGATGGATACCGCGGCAGACTAGGATTGAATACCTCGGGTACGTCTGCTCTCCAAGGCACGAGCACTGCGTGCGATTTGTTGACGCGGGGCCATGCTGCGCGTAGTTGAATGTTGAAAGGAGTTCGAAACGAAATGAAAAATAATGGATGATTAGTGCTAGTGAACTACAACTAGGGACGAAAGGAGCGCCTATTATTGTGGAGATTCGGAAGACTCCGTCGGCAAAAGCACCACTTTTGCCACTGGTCGTTTAACAACTCCACGTGCAGTACGGATATTTACTACACGGACGTTGCCGTTGGCTCCTGGGAAAACAGACTCAATTCTGCCGAGCCGCCACTAATTAGAGGGTAAGTTGTCGTCCTTGATGACGACCATGTCATCGATGCGGAGATTTTTGGACGGGGCCTGCCATTTAGAGCGCTTGTGGAGTTCTTTGAGGTACTCTTCTTTCCATCGCACACGGAACTGCTGATGGAGAGCTTTCAAATGCTGCCACCGATTAAGAATGGACTTCGTTTCCCCCTTTACTTCGGGTTCCACCGTGGACAAGGGGTCCCCCGACAAGGAAATGACCTGGCGTCAGAGCCAGCAAGTACTCAGACATAGGAGAGAGCGGCCTGGAGTTAAGGCACGCTTCTATTTTTGCCAAGAGCGTGGAGAGCTCTTCGAACGTGTATTTTCGTCTGGCAGTGCATTTGTAAAATAGCGTCTTAAAACTTTTTACGCTTGCTTCCCAAAGGCCTCCCATATGGGGTGCCCCCGGAGGAATAAATAGCCATTGCATCTCTTGATGAATATAGGCATTCGTCACCGAAGGAAATCGCGGGAAAGCAGGGTGGCAGCGCCAACAAAGGTTTTGCCATTGTCTGACTGGACTTGACGTGGACACCCTCTTCTGGATACAAAACGAGAGAAAGCGGCAAGAAACTTTTCGGTCGTTAAGTCAGATGTAGGCTCCAATGGATGGCCTTGGTGGAGAAACAAACAAACACTAACACATACCCCTTTGTAATAAGACATGCTCTTCCCGAATAGTTCTTTATATAAAACGAACCGGCGTAATCCATGCCAGTATACGTGAATGGTCGGGAGAACGATGCTCTTTCTTTGGGCAGGACACCCATCAGTTCGCTATGCAACCGCTTTTTGTGGATCACACATACTTTGCACGAATTTACTACTGCTTTCATCAGGTTCTTAATTCTCGGTATCCAGTATTTCGACCGGATGAGGCGCACCATTAACTGGTTACCACCATGGAGAGTTATGCGATGAGTGAGGCGCAAGGAGGCGAGAAAGCAGGCAGTTATACGGAAGAATCAATGGATGGTGTTCATTGTATTGAAGGCTTTCGGAAGCCGCCACACGGCCGCATGCCCTGATCAGTCCTTGCGGATCTAGAAACGGGTTCATGCTTAGGATGGCACTTGAACTTGGAACTGGACGCCTTTCGCTTAGGCAGTGATATTCCACAGGGAATTATCTGCGCTGAGTGTTCGAAATTAGGAACCGCTCGGCGGCGGCGATTTCAGTGGCCAGCAAATGCACATCAGATGAAGATGTCTGCTTCCTGCACCGCTGAATGAAGCGATGAACATAAGCAAGGACTCGTAGAGCTTTCTCTAACTTGGAGAAACGTGCCAACAACTCTTCAAAAATAGCTTTTGCGAGATGGACTTTTAGAGCACGCTTCTCCAGGTCGGTCACCGAAGCGTTGTCGACCTGAGTTGGCCATTGGTTGCGTGGATTTTGCAACCAAGTCGGTCCGTGCCACCATAACTGGCTATCGGCTAGATCTTAGAGGGAAGCTCCTCTACTTGCCAGGTCTGCTGGATTATGCTCAGATTGAACATGAGCCCAATTCTCTGTTTTTGTGGCCTGGGCGATCTTCGTCACCCTATTGGCTACAAATGTGGTCCACTGGCACGCTGGCTTGCTTAACCATGCAAGCACTATCGTGGAGTCCGTCCATCAGTAAAGTTCGGAGTTAATCGTAGGCATCTGCGGAATGATGGCTGTAGTCATTTCGGAAAGCAATAACGCTCCGCACAGCTCCAGTCTTGGGAGCGAAACCGTTTTGACTGGTGCTAACCGGGTTTTCGCGCCATAATGGTGCTGCCCACTTCTACGCGGACATATATTGCCGCCCCATAAGCCTTTTGCGATGCATCGCAAAAGCCATGATGCTCGACCTTGAAATCTGGACGAAACGATAGTCAGCGTGGAATGCGTATCTGCTCTAATACCGAAAAACTTTGGAGAAAATTAAGCCATCGCTGAAAAAGCTCATTTGGAATGTTTTCGTCCCACCCAAGCTCCTGCAGACAAATCTTCTGCATGAAAATTTTAGCTCCAACGATAAACGGCGCTAACCAGCCTGCAGGGTCGAACAATTTGGCAATTTGGGACAGGACTTGGCGTTTTGTAAAGGACGTTTCGATAGCCAACTCTGGCGGGACGAAGAAGAATTCGTCGGAGGTTGCCTTCCAGCGAATACCGAGGGTTTTGGCAGTACTTTCTGCATCGATCTCGAGAAAATCAGTATTTAAAAGATGGTTGCTCTGAATGGCCGCTAAAACTTCCTTTTGGTTGGAGGTCCATTTCCTCAATGGAAATCCGGCGGAATTCAGAGCGTCTCGGAGCTCTTGCACCATGAGCTGAGCTTCGAATGACATTGCTAGCTTTTGGATGGCTGAGTTCTACGTCAGCTGCTAGCTGCTGCAGTACTCGGATGGCCAGGAAAGGCGCGCAATTGACTCCAAAGG
This sequence comes from Drosophila mauritiana, assembly GCF_004382145.1. NCBI lineage: Eukaryota > Metazoa > Arthropoda > Insecta > Diptera > Drosophilidae > Drosophila > Drosophila mauritiana. The sequence continues at coordinate 281,314 of NW_022881560.1, forward strand.
TTACTGTTTTCAATTCGAAATCTGTGATTTCCCCTCTATTGTTACGGAAAAGTATTCGCTGGAATGGAGTGTGTTTCGGATCTACCCAGATCTGCCGATACATTTTTTCGATATCGGCGCTGAACACGTATCGGAAATAGCGCCACTTCAGAATTTTAATGGTAAAGTCGGACTGTAAGACAGGGCCAGCATGAAGGATATCATTTAAACTGGTACCATTCGATGAAGGGCTGGAGGCATTGAATACTACACGGAGTTTAGTTGTTACGCTTTTCGGTTTTAAGACGGCGTGATGTGGCATATAATAGGCGTTGCAATCATGGGTAGGAAGAACTTGTCGCATGTGCTTTAAGTCGAGATATTCCTGGATCACCGAATCATATCTCGCTTTCAAGGCCTCATCTCTTTTTAGACGCTTTCTTTCATTTCTTAAGAACTGAGCCAATGCGAAAGACCTAGAATGCCCTAGCCCGGACCCGATATGTTCTGGGTCGCGAAAAGGCAGAGTAACGACATATTTGCCGCACTCGTTTCTCGTGGTCGTTTGAAGGAAATTCTTCTCGCACATGGAATCGGATTCTTTTACCAACTTTGTTGGTATATTCTCCACCTCCCAAAATTTTGTGAGTAGTTTGTCCAGTGAATTATCGGACACCGGACACGATCCACCCAAAAACAGTTTTCTGAGCGACCGGTATTCCCTCGTCGAAGGTCAGGAATCCGGATTGGATGACCTTTGAATAAACATCTGCTCCTAAGACCATGGAGACGGTAGCAGGCCGATGGAACTGGTCATCAGCCAGCATGATGTCCCGGTACTTGGACACCACGGTGAGCTCAATGCCCGGACAGGTGTGTGGATCCGCACACTGGGCTTGATCTTGAGCACGACTTCCAGCTTCGTGTTCGCGTCGATCCTGGAGCGAATCGTCGTCGTGCAGACCTTCTCGTCGCCAACATTGGTCATCGGAAGCGTAAAGGCTGACGCCAACGAAGCGTCGATGCAGCTCATGGGGGTGCACGGATCGATAAGTGCTGCGGTCTCGAAGGTCTTCGTCCCGGTCTCCAACTTGACCAGCGCTGTCGGAAGGATGTTCACGCTGTGGCGTTGCAGGTCGATTCCGGGCGTCGTGGCGGTGAACTCCTACGCTGAGTTGGCGGATTTTGCCGGCGGGAACGTTGGGACGAGGCCGAAGCTTCTTGCCGGGTTGGCACCGGTTGGAGACGCGAGCGCGCTCGCAACCGCGACAACGAGATAATCTACTCGTGCATGTGGAGCAGCGTGTGGTGGGATCGGTCGCACTTCTTGCATCGATCACCGCTTCGGCAGTCTCCCGTGGAATGCTCGTGAGCGAGGCAATTGGCGCAGTATTTGTTGATGAGGACTGCTCGCAAACGCTTTTCAGCGCTGAGCTTTAGGAACCTCGCGCACTTCCGAAGAGGATGGATACCGCGGCAGAATCGGCATCGGTAGGATTGAATACCTCGGGTACGTCTGCTCTCCAAGGCACGAGCACTGCGTGCGTTTTTTTGACGCGGGGCCATGCTGCGCGTAGTTGAATGTTGAAAGGAAATCGAAACGAAATGAAAAATAATGGATGATTAGTGCTAGTGAACTACAACTAGGGACGAAAGGAGCGCCTATTATTGTGGAGATTCGGAAGACTCCGTCGGCAAAAGCACCACTTTTGCCACTGGTCGTTTAACAACTCCACGTGCAGTACGGATATTTACTACACGGACGTTGCCGTCGGCTCCTGGGAAAACAGACTCAATTCTGCCGAGCCGCCACTTATTAGAGGGTAAGTTGTCGTCCTTGATGACGACCATGTCATCGATGCGGAGATTTTTGGACGGGGCCTGCCATTTAGAGCGCTTGTGGAGTTCTTTGAGGTACTCTTCTTTCCATCGCACACGGAACTGCTGATGGAGAGCTTTCAAATGCTGCCACCGATTAAGAATGGACTTCGTTTCCCCCTTTACTTCGGGTTCCACCGTGGACAAGGGGTCCCCCGACAAGGAAATGACCTGGCGTCAGAGCCAGCAAGTACTCAGACATAGGAGAGAGCGGCCTGGAGTTAAGGCACGCTTCTATTTTTGCCAAGAGCGTGGAGAGCTCTTCGAACGTGTATTTTCGTGTGGCAGTGCATTTGTAAAATAGCGTCTTAAAACTTTTTACGCTTGCTTCCCAAAGGCCTCCCATATGGGGTGCCCCCGGAGGAATAAATTGCCATTGCATCTCTTGATGAATATAGGCATTCGTCACCGACTCTTTTACGGCTTGAAGGAAATCGCGGGAAAGCAGGGTGGCAGCGCCAACAAAGGTTTTGCCATTGTCTGACTGGACTTGACGTGGACACCCTCTTCTGGATACAAAACGAGAGAAAGCGGCAAGAAACTTTTCGGTCGTTAAGTCAGATGTAGGCTCTAATGGATGGCCTTGGTGGAGAAACAAACAAACACTAACACATACCCCTTTGTAATAAGACATGCTCTTCCCGAATAGTTCTTTATATAAAACGAACCGGCGTAATCCATGCCAGTATACGTGAATGGTCGGGAGAACGATGCTCTTTGCGTGGATTTTGCAACCAAGTCGGTCCGTGCCACCATAACTGGCTATCGGCTAGATCTTAGAGGGAAGCTCCTCTACTTGCCAGGTCTGCTGGATTATGCTCAGATTGAACATGAGCCCAATTCTCTGTTTTTGTGGCCTGGGCGATCTTCGTCACCCTATTGGCTACAAATGTGGTCCACTGGCACGCTGGCTTGCTTAACCATGCAAGCACTATCGTGGAGTCCGTCCATCAGTAAAGTTCGGAGTTAATCGTAGGCATCTGCGGAATGATGGCTGTAGTCATTTCGGAAAGCAATGCACAGCTCCAGTCTTGGGAGCGAAACCGTTTTGACTGGTGCTAACCGGGTTTTCGCGGTTAGGAGTTGCACCATAATGGTGCTGCCCACTTCTACGCGGACATATATTGCCGCCCCATAAGCCTTTTGCGAGGCATCGCAAAAGCCATGATGCTCGACCTTGAAATCTGGACGAAACGATAGCCAGCGTGGAATGCGTATCTGCTCTAATACCGAATAACTTTGGAGAAAATTAAGCCATCGCTGAAAAAGCTCATTTGGAATGTTTTCGTCCCACTCAAGCTCCTGCAGCCAAATCTCCTGCATGATAATTTTAGCTCGAACGATAAACGGCGCTAACCAGCCTGCAGGGTCGAACGATTTGGCAATTTGGGACAGGACTTTGCATTTTGTAAAGGACGTTTCGATAGACAACTCTGGCGGGACGAAGAAGAATTCGTCGGAGGTTGTCTTCCAGCGAATACCGAGGGTTTTGGCAGTACTTTCTGCATCGATCTCGAGAAAATCAGTATTTAAAAGATGGTTGCTCTGAATGGCCGCTAAAACTTCCTTTTGGTTGGAGGTCCATTTCCTCAAAGGAAATCCGGCGGAATTCAGAGCGTCTCGGAGCTCTTGCACCATGAGCTGAGCTTCTTCAGTGGAGTCCGCTCCGGCTAGAACATCATCCGCATACATGAAATTTCGAATGACATTGCTAGCTTTTGGATGGCTGAGTTCTACGTCAGCTGCTAGCTGCTGCAGTACTCGGATGGCCAGGAAAGGCGCGCAATTGACTCCAAAGGTTACTGTTTTCAATTCGAAATCTCTGATTTCCCCTCTATTGTTACGGAAAAGTATTCGCTGGAATGGAGTGTGTTTCGGATCTACCCAGATCTGCCGATAAATTTTTTCAATATCGGCGCTGAACACGTATCGGAAATAGCGCCACTTTAGAATTTGAATGGTCAAGTCGGACTGTAAGACAGGGCCAGCATGAAGGATATCATTTAAACTGGTACCATTCGATGAAGGGCTGGAGGCATTGAATACTACACGAAGATTAGTTGTTACGCTTTTCGGTTTTAAGACGGCGTGATGTGGCATATAATAGGCGTTGCAATCATGGGTAGGAAGAACTTGTCGCATGTGCTTTAAGTAGAGATATTCCTGGATCACCGAATCGTATCTCGCTTTCAAGGCCTTATCTCTTTTTAGACGCTGCTCATTTCTTAAGAACTGAGCCAATGCGAAAGACCTAGAATGCCCTAGCCCGGACCCGATATGTTCTGGGTCGCGAAAAGGCAGAGTAACGACATTTTTTGCTGCACTCGTTTCTCGTGGTCGTTAAGGAAATTCTTCTCGCACATGGAATCGGATTCTTTTACCAACTTTGTTGGTATATTCTCCACCTCCCAAAATTTTGTGAGTAGTTTGTCCAGTGAGTTATCGTACGCGTGGGAGAATTGTGTCGAAAAAGAGGAAATTCTGCTTTGGGCTGAGGCTGACACTGGCCCAGTTAGTACCCATCCGAAAATGGTCTCTTGCCCCAAAAGAGAGCCATAGATGTTGGTTTTGGCTCCACTCAGAAGCACCGAAGGCAGAATGTCGGCTCCGATAAGGACATCTATTTGTGCGCTCTCATAGAATTTTGGATCCGCCAGTGGAAAATCGGGAAGATTCCGAAGGAAATTTTGCGGAATTGGGTAGGAAGGCAGATTTCCGGCTAGTTGAGGGAGGACATAGGCCGTCGTCTCCAACTGCAACGCGGGCCTAGTCGGAGATCGGATGGTGAAACTGCAGAGCTTCTTGGACTGAGCAGCTACTGTTTGGTTTAAGCCCGAGACTTGGGCTTGAACCACCTGGAATGGCAATCTAATTAGATTGAACAGTCGCTCGGTTATGAATGTCGCTTCTGATCCGGAGTCGATCAGGGCGCGTGCCTTAAAGTTAGTGCCAAGATGGGAAATATGATATTGATTATGGCAGTGCCAAGAAGGATAGCTCTTGAGCCCGTGGCGAAATAATTTTGAACACCAGCTTGCTCATTTGGAACGAAATTGGCCTGATTCGCGGAAATTGGCCTTGCAGGATTTGAAGGGCTTGAATTGCTGGAAAAGAGGTTGTTTCGGTGCAACAACGTGTGATGCCGGCCACGGCAAGTAAAACAATTGTGCGTGCTTTTGCACTCACGAAGCTTATGTCCCTTTTCAAAACAGTTTAAGCATAACTGCTTCCGTTTAATGTAGGCTGAACGGTCGTCAACCGACATTTGGAGAAAACGCGGACATACACGGACAGGATGGTTTTCCTTGTTGCACAAGTCGCAACTTTTCGATTTTGGAGCCAATTTCGTCTCATAGGAATTTAGTTTTCTAGAGGACCCACTTGAGCTCATCGCTTTGGAGTGCGACTGACTTGGTACGGACGGTCTCACATCATCGATGGCCTCTAGGGTTCGATGACGTTTTGTGAGGAAGGTGTTCAGCTCTCCCCATGTCGGGATGTCGGCTTTCTTATGTAGCTACTGCTCCCATAAGGAGAGAGTTATCTTCGGGAGCTTGGATGAACACAGATATACCAGCAGGCAGTCCCAGTTCTCAGTGTTGATGCCTGATAGTTCTAAGGCAGTCAAGCAACCTTGAACAGTACTTTGCAGTACCTTCAAGGCCGCCCCAGATTCCTGTGGTATCGACTGCACATTAAACAGTATTTTCAATTGACTGTTTACCAACAATCGTTTATTTTCGAAACGCTCAACGTCAATTTTCAATTGACTGTTTACCAACAATCGTTTATTTTCGAAACGCTCTATTAGTTTTTCCCACGCAGAGCGGAGAGAGGTGAGGTGAGGTCTCGTTGGTGAGAGGCGAAATCGAAACTATGGCATGCGCGTCGCCACTTGTTTTGGCATTTAAATGGAATAACTTTTCAACCGGAGTCAGCCGTGGATTATTGATATAAATGGCTATGAAAAGATCCCGGAAAATCGGCCAGCGAAGATAGTCGCCTGCGAAAACTTCTGTATCGCATGGAGGCAACCGACAGCCAGAGGAAATGTAGGCCTGGGGCGCAGCGTTCGCGGCTGGGATGGACTGAGATGTGCCTTGCTCAATTTTATCAACGAGCTGGGCGACACACCTTTCATAGACTGAATAGCAATAACTGTATTTAGCCCAGAGAATAGGCATGTTGCTTGCTGCCGCTTCGCCTGCTGACACAAGGCACTCTGAGCAGAGGTCGAATTCCTTTTCAACCTTGTCCCATAGGGTTCGGACTCGGTCGCGACGGACGCTAAGCATCGTGACGTTTGGAGCTGCGGATTCCGGAGTGTTGCTCTGAGCCTCAAATTCGCTTAAGCGGTCAGAAACCGAAATGAATTTGGCTAGCGCTAGATCGGAAGCAGCCATATTTTTAGCTGTGCGCTGTACTGTGGCTTTGGATGGAGTAGCATAGTCGTCGGAAATCTGCGCAGGCGTTTTCACCGAAATGCTTGGGATTCTTGGACTCTTGGGCCCTTGTGGTGAAAAAATAGACCTGGGTTGGTCAGCGGACAATTTCCTCTTATCGTCCCCGATGGGCATAATCGAAGAAATACGAAATGGAAGGGAAGCGGTTTTGGAGCCCGGTCACACTTTTGAAAAAGTAGACAGATTCCTCAGACTGCACTTAATAATTTAAGTGGTGTAAAATTTACGAAGTGGTAATGCCGTAGTTTAGACTAATTGGACAGGTGACTCGGAGGGAACAGCGAATTGTATAAATGACCTGTGATTTATGGTAATTGGGCCCACCTTATTTACGGTTGGAACATTTGGAATGTGGAACACGGTGAAATAAAATGTTTATTAGAACGAAGAAAATTTTATTCTTTTGTTTACAACTGGAAACGGAGAAAATGGAATGGTGGAATTGGAGTCTTTTCTCCGCGTTGTAAGTACTTCTAAAACAACCACAAATGAATATCCAGCAATAAGAAAAAAAAATATTTGTCGGCGACTTGTATTTGGCGGTCGTATTATTTATTTATGGATAATTATTTTTTTGAAAGTTTTCAAAAAAAAAAATTTAAAAAAAAATAATTTAATAAATATTGAAAAGGTTATTTGTTAAAAGAAAATAAAATCGCTTTTAATTTAATGCTCGGAAATTAATTTGGAAATTTACGGAAAAATTGATGGAAAAAAAAACGCCTTTTTCGCGTCGGCACTTGGAATAAATTTTATTTGTGGTTTGGATTTGCCGACGGGAAACAATTTAAACTTTGGTAAACTTTGGTTAAAAGGAATGCAGATAATATGTGCAATGTATGTCGGTAATATATGTGGATATAATATATGTTGATGTAATATATGTAAGATATATGGATGTAGTATATGTAGATGTAATATATGCAATGTATATGGATGTAGTATATGTAGATGTAATATATGCAATGTACATGGAACTGGCGGGTAAATATTTAAATAATATTTTATTTGGAATGGCCAGAGGGTATGTGTTGTTTGTTTCATTGTTGTATTCTTTGATAGCACAGGAAATTGTATTAAGTGGACTGCGGAGTTAAAGCAAAAAAAATGTGTTGCCAAAAAATTTGGCTTGCGTTGGACACAGTGAAACGAGAACAGAATGTTTTCCACCTTTGGCAGAGCTTTGGACTTTAGACATTTTCACTGAACTTGGCACAAATTAATTTCGCTTTTTCACATTTGGAATTTTGCACTTTTCGGACTGGATGAATATTTAAATATATTCGGAAATTGGGACTTAGAAATTTTCACGAACTAGGGTGAAAGGAGAACGGTGGGTAATATGGCGGCGCCCGTGAGAATGGATAAGTACTTTTCTTTAATTGCCTTTTGTCGGAGAAATCCGTTAGATTTGACAATAAATCTTACAGCAAATTGAACGAAATTGGATTTTCAAACCTTTTGCTGCAGAAGGGAATGGAAGTTTCGTACTTCTCTTATAAGTTGGTCGCTGGTGGACAAACTTGAAAAACCCAGGATATCCGGCTCGAAGGACCAAAATGTTGGGATGCTGGTCCTGGAATTTTCCAAGGATACTGAAAATAGAACATTCGGAGAAAAGTGAACACTTGACTTTTGTAAATGCGCGGGCGCGACCGGGCGTATCTTTATTGCTCGTGGTTAGTTTTTACACTGACTCTTATTCTAATTAGTTGGGTTCTCCCAAGCGCAGCGGAGACTCCTTGGAGACTCTGTGGTGAAGAGCGGGAGAGCGTAAGAGGGAGCGGGGAGCGTAAGAGGGAGCGGAGAGCGGGTGGCAGTCCAAACCCCGTAACTTGAACAATTATATTCAAGATAATTAAGTTTATAAACAAAACTCAAGAAAACCAATAAAAAACAAATGTATTACAGGAATATTAAATCAAACACCAACAGAATGTAGATATTCAAAAACACAACAATATTGGAATAACTTATTTAGAAGCAAACATAATTTTAACTTGGAAATTATCAAAAATTGTATTAAATCAAAACTGTATTACTAATAGAGAAATTATAATAGGAGACAATATAATAAATGTTAAAATAGAAAACATATTAATTACAAGCACAACACCAGACTACAAACAAACGGCCTATATCAATAACAATGTAACAAAATTAGAAGCAAATTAAAGAAATATTTAAAGAACACACTAATACATACAACACATTACAAATTGTTACATTAACTATACTTGCTATTATAATACTTGCACTTATACTATATTATATTTATAAATATTAAGACATTCCCAAAAAATTAATTGTTAAATATAAAAAAGAAAATTCACAGCAAATAGAAGAACAAAATAATATGACAAGAGAAAATATAAATACAGTATACATAAACATCCGCAGTCTTATTTGTTATTCCCACTAGAAGGGTGAAAAAATAAGTAGTCAAAGTGTTAATTTCAGTTAAATTAATTTTTAGGCAATGATGTTCAAATGCTGATGGTATTTGAATTGGTTTACTTGAAAAAAGAAAATAGCCGTTCGTTTGCTTTAAATGGGTTTTCCAATTTTCCCTTCTAAATCGAGTGTCTATATCAAATTCTTGTCTGTTACTATTTATGTTTTCTATTTGCCTCTCTTTAATTTTTTTAGTGTCTAAAATTGGTCGAACAGAGTAAAGAAAAATGTGAGCAGGTTTCTGTACAGTAGTGTCATGCTTAGTTTTGTGATTGTTTATGTAAAGAATAGTTTCAATTTTGCTTAGTTTAGCTTCCTTATCGTTAGATGAATTAATTATTCGAATTTTTTCATTTATTGTTTTATGTAAGCTTTCTATATCTGCTCCGTTTTGGGCTGTGTTTAGTCGTAACTCAATCTACTCACTTTGAAGCCATCGCTTAAGGGCTAAGCTGGAGAATGCGTCGTCTCTATCTGCTTTTAATAATATGGGCTTGCCTAATTGATTAAAAATTCGCACTAATGCATTTCTACACTCTATCCAATCTTTTGTTTTAATTTGTTCGAGGGTTGCGAATTTCGAGTAAACGTCGGTACAACTAATGTAGTGTTAGCCTTCAGATGAATAGATGTCTATTACAAATTTATCTCGACAGTGTTCAGGATTTGGTGTAATTTTAAAGGGCATTTTCGTATTTCTGTGTTCTGTCTTGGTCAAGTTAGCATTCATTTATTATGTTTTGAATTAGAGGTTGACAATTTGGAAAATAGTGGCTTTCTTTAAATAACTTTAAATCATTTTTTGGATACCGGAGTGCAAGAGTTTTTGATATGATTGCAATATGATTTCTTTAAATTCTGCATATGAATGCACATTCTTTAATAAAATGAGACTACGAATAATCTTTGTGTAATTGGTATTAATGATTTCTTTATGTGCTGCTTGTATAAGTTCAAAATCTACATCACTCATAATATACATGGTAATGTATTTGTAAATGGTCAAGTAAAAATTGCTTTGCTCTTTCTCTTGTCATTTTATCATACAAGATATTAGTAATTGATTTACCGAAATAGGTTAACTTTTCTACTTTATTTTGATCTGTTTTAACGAATATGATTTGTTTATTAAAAATGTTTATTGGTTTTTCTGTTAAGTGAATAAGCTCACTATTGTTTTCCTCTGCACTATGTTGGGTGGCTTTGCTGTAATGATTATCTTCAATTTTGATCCGTGATAATGCAACAGCTACTACGTTCTGTTTGACCTTAATATAGTTGATAGTAAACTGAAATTCTTGTAATTTAGTTCTCCAACTTTGGAGTTTAGAATTTGGTTCTTTTAATGTATGTATCCATTTAAGAGGTTGATGGTCGCTAGCTATTTCGAATTGTCGTCCAAGTAAGTAGTGGCGAAAAGTTTTAGTTGCCCATACTATGGCGAGTAATTCCTTTTTCTATCGCACTGTAATTTAATTCGTGTTCGTTTAGTGTTCTGCTGATGAAATTTATTGGATGACCGTTTTGAGAAAGAACGGCACCAAGGGCTACGTTACTAGCATCCGTGGTAAGCACGAATTATTTTTCAGAATCGGGGAGTTGTAAAATTGGTTCGCTTATTATCAAGGCTTTTAGTTTCTCAAATGCATCTCAATAATTTTGATTTTTTTCATTCCTTTTTTTTAGACATTGTGTCAGAGGTTTTGCTATGTCAGCGTAATTAGGGATAAATTTGCGGTAATAACCGTTTAGTCCTAGGAATGCTCTGATCTCTTTTACTTTAGTTGGAATTGGGTAAGAAAATATAGATTTTACTTTAAGAGGGTTTGGTTTAATTCCATTCGGAGTTACAATATGACTAAGAAAACTGGCTTCCTTTATTAAGAATTCGCATTTGTTTAATTGCAATTTTAAATTTGCTTCGGACAATTTATTAAAAACCAATCGTAATGAATTTAGATGTTCATCAAGCGATGAAGAAAAAACAATTATGTCATCTAAGTAAACTAAACAATGCTTGTGAGCGTTTCTGAGACCAAATGGCATCCGAACGTATTCGTAATGTCCGCTCTTGTTGGAGAATGCAGTTTTCTGAATTGAGTTTGGGTCCATTTCTATTTGGCGGAAGCCTTTCGCTAGATCTATTGTTGTAAAATATTGACTCTGTCCTAGTTTACCGAGTATTTCATCTACGGCATTGGATATCTATCTGGAATTGTTACTTCGTTCAACTTTCTAAAGTCATTTACAACTCTGTACTTCTGTTCACCTGAAGCGTCGAGTTTTTTTGATACTACCCAAGTGGGACTATTATATTGTGAATTACTTTCTCTAATTAAACCTTGCATAAGCATTTCTTGTACCTGATTTTCTACTTCTATTTCATGCATATGAGCAAGTGGATATTGCTTAGAATAAATAGGAGAATTGTCTGTTGTGTTTATTACGTGTTTTATTGTATTAGTGAATGTTAAAGGATCTCCTTCTTGATATTGAAGATTCTTGAATTTATTTAATAATATTTTTAATTTAAAACTTTCCTCTTCATTTAGATGATTTAATCGAAACAATTTAAAATCTATTTTTTTATGAAAGTTGGAATTAATTTCTCATCTGATATTGGTATTTTTTGTTTTTGAATGTAAAAATAATGATTTTTATTTGGGTCTATATTAACTAATGGGTATACTTTATTATAAATTGAAACGGTGGAATTTTATAATTTATAATGGATTGTCCATCACTAAGTAATTTTCTGCCAATTAATAAATCATAATCTTCTGAGAAATCATGTAGATTTTTATTTGGGTCTATATTAACTAATGGGTATACTTTATTATAAATTGAAACGGTGGAATTTTTATAATTTATAATGGATTGTCCATCACTAAGTAATTTTCTGCCAATTAATAAATCATAATCTTCTGAGAAATCATGTAGATAAAATTTGTCAGGCCTGTTAAAAGTATTGTTAATGGGTAAGGTAATAGACTTGTTTAGTATTATGGCACCGTTAGATGTAAAACTTCGCAATTAGTGTTTTGAATTGGGAGACTAAAGAAATTTTCCCTCATCATGTTAATGGTCGATCCTGTGTCAATGAGGCATTTGTATTTATGACCTTTGTGTGTTATTTCTATGAATTGGTGTTGTCCGAGGCTAGTAACCGAAAATTCTCGTTATATTGAGAAATACTTTCATTTAATTCTGATGGCGTCATAAGTTGGTTACTGTCAGCCTGGGTTTGGTATGGATTGTAGTCAAGGAGCTCTTGTTCATAAAAGTGTTGATTACAGTTTGGGTCAGTTAGTCCATATTCTTGTGCGTCTTGTAGTCTAAGTTCGTCGATAGACATTCTTGATTGATCGCTGTCAGCTGGTCTAGGACGTAAAATTAGGTTGTGGGTTTGCAAATCTAGTTGCACCAAATAGATTTTGTCCAGGTCATGGGTGGTCTGTTGAATATTCGTCGTTTTTCAGTTTGCATGAGTGTATATTGTGATTGAATGGGTGGATACTGGTATGGATTAGGAAAAGGCTGTAATGGTTGTTGATATGATGGATATCTGAATTGTTAGTGAGTTTGAAAGTTTGGATTCATTTTACTTGTATTTTCATGGAAAGTATTATTTTCAATTTTAGTTAATATTTTTTTTCAAAATTTTGCTTTGTATAAACATTTGCGTGTTCTTCATAAATCCCCTCATTTTGTGCTATGTTAATTAAGGTTCTTAAATCGGGAATTTCATGATGAGCCAAAATACAGAACAAATTGGTTGGTAATTTTCGAATAAGTGCCTTAATAGAGTCCCTAATTGCTTGCAAATAAATGATGAGGTCGGTATTATTACCTTCTAGATGTAGTTTAGCTATTAAGAGTTGACGCCTACTTTCAGCTTCCTCGCAGAATGCTCGTAAATTTCCTTTGTATGGTGTTTCTCGGAAAATTTCCAAAAGTTTGTAATTTGGCGTTTGGGGTTTGTATTCAACAATTAACCTTGACCTCAAGGTGTACCAGTCCTCGATGTTTGGTAGTCCCAATGATCTTATTACTTGTCCATCTATGTTTCGTTCCTCAGCTCCGAGTAGAATGCGTTGTTGTCGCAAGTCGTTAGTTGGATAGAGTTCTAGGATGTAATCCACTCTACTAATGAACGTATAAAGCGCTGAGGGATCTCCATTAAATGGGAAAATGTTTTTGAGTTGTCTTCGCGCTTCACTTAGGTTGTTTTCGTTTATAGTTACGAGTTGTGGTGCGGCAATCTTAGGTTGTTCCATTTTGTATTTTCTTTTAGTTTTATTTAGATAGAGTTTATTATGTTTTTATGTCTTCTGGAGTTTTTATTGTTTTGATTTTTGCTTATTTGGTAGCTTAGTTAAACAATTTTTACTTTTCTATAATTTTATTATTTGTAATGTTTCTTTCGCCTGCCGTTGGACTTATGGGATGAATTTCATCTGGGTATTTTCTTTCTTTTCTTTCACTTTATTAGGACAACCGAAATGGATTTATAATTCAAGTTGAAGTAACGAAAATCACAAGCGTAATTGTTCACGAGTACCGGATTATAAAAGATAATTTATTTTCCACTCGCTTTTATTTTTTTTCGGATACTTTTTTAGTATCCTACCGACTGCGCCAGTAAAATAGTTTTTGTTTTGAGTCGAATAAATGATCCGTATTTCAACTACGCCGAAATAAATAAAAACTCAGAATGAATCCGCTTTGCGTTTTTATTGATTGAATATCAGCTTAAGACTGAAACAGTTGGTGTGAAAAAATCTTAGATGTACTGGGTTAGTGAGTTGTTTACTTGATCTGCGCGAGAGCGCTTCTTGCTTATGCTTATGTGCATACGTATGAAAAAGAATTCTTATGTGTAACTTGGAGAACTTAGAGAATTAATTATAATATACTATAATACTTATTTCATGTGGATGCCAATTGGACTAGAGTCATCTTAACATTTAGAGAAAATCGAGGGAACTGACATAAACTCATTGACTTAACAAACTTAAAATTTTTTTTTCATTGTGGTTCAAGTTGAGGGAACTGGGATACAGGGATCTAAGGCACTTGTCCGTAGAAATCTTAATGAAGGTCGATAAGGCTCAAACCGAAACTTAGTTGTCAGCCTTCTGCCAGCGTTGAAATCTAAATCAAAATCAAAACGATGAAAAAACAAGAGAAGCGAAGTCTTATCGTTTCCTATGCACGAAACTGGACAGAAACACAACAGGATGAACGATCTAAAGTCAAGCTGAAAGTCTCGCCGGAAGGTCATTCTTGCATTATAAACGGCTGGTAAAATGAAACCGAGGGTTCGGCTTACACTGACCAATAATCGAGCGTGCTGATCCGATGCACGGAACTGGAAGAAATTTCTTATTAATATGTTACTGTCGGGCCAAGCTTAATGCAATACCAATTGTAATATTTAAGATTAACGTAAATCAATAAATTCTGCTGAACATTTTGTGATGTCAAATTTTGTGAACGTCAAGATCTCAGGAACTATAAAAGCAAGGCGGCTGATATTCAGCATACAGCATACCACAAGCCGCACAAAACTGTCACACCCACACTATTGCAAAATGTGTTGATATTTTTTGACATTTTTATCAGTCTTGTAAATTTGTATCGATTTGCAAAAAAAAACTTTGCCACGCCCACAAACCGCACAAAACTGTTACACCCACACTTTTGAGAGGGAGCTAAATCGGAATCCTTTCGTGAAGGATCAGTATTCTGCATTCAAGAAGGAGTATCTGGGTTTTGGGCATATTTCTGTTTTTTTAGGCGAAAGCCTAAACAAATTTGGTCAGACAACGCTTCTAATTTGTTCGGTGCCAGAAACGAACTACGGCTGTTTCTTGGCAGTGATCGCCAAAAGTCGGTGCTCGCATTTTATCCATCTGAAAATTACGTTCTGTAATGTGCCGCACACTTCCTTACAACTCCCGAGTAAGAAGAAGTTAACATACTTCTCGGAGCTACTCCCTCGTTTCCTTCGGACGGACTTTCGTAATGAATTTCATTAAAAAATCAGATAGCCAAACAGCCTGTGGCGGGGTTCGTTGAAAATATCCGGCTCTATACACTATATATTTAGGAAATTCTTGCCTAATAATTATTTTACGTTGGGCGAGCCGTTTGAATAGAGACCTCAAATTGCTATTGCCCACTATCTGCGCTTCTGAAAGGATGTTGTTCGTAGAAATCGCGTCTTACACCTCCATACCTATGAGCCCATCGGTGAGTATGTATGTGTGAGAGCTCCCAAACATGAACTCTTTGGTACTGTGAAGGAGACATTTATCGGTTACTTATATTATCAAGGACAATATGTTAATGTTCAAAACTTTTTAAACCTACATCTTTAGCATAATAGTAAACTTTTAATTCTAGTCCATAATCTCTTATTATAGCATAATATAACATAAATTACTACTTCCAAATTACTACTTCCATCTTTTGATGTATCATGTCGACTTGAGCAAAATTAGTTGTTCAGCAATGTATCTTAAACAATCGAACTAGATGGAGTCTAGGAGTCTGTCTAAATGTGTTTAGACATAAGTAGGCAAACTATACATATGGTCTATTTATGGGCTGCAATAAACATGTCACGGGACAGCATAAGTGGAAACAGATGAGTACGATTGCAGCGGCCTATTGCCGGAGTGTCAAGTAATATGACCACGCGGGAGGCCTCAAACATAGATTTAAGAATAAAACTCAGCTGCATTTACCAACGCAGACTGCGGCGCCTTACAAGCGCTGCATTAAATAATTAGATGATAAGAACCTATGTAAGAATCAATAAAAGGCGATGCACTCGCAGCAGCGAGTCAGTTAGATTCAAACACCCGAATAGAACTCAATAAGTGTACGCACAAGTGTAAAGTGTGTACAGAGTCTGCGTGTGCCTGATCGATAAATAAAAACAATTATTAGCGATGTGTTACGGTATCTGCCAAAATTCCAGATGTATTCACTACCTCTCAATGTGGTAAAGATTAAGGTCGCTCGAGCTTCGCTGTTATACGATTAAGGTATCCGCCAGTTGGGCGCAAGCAACGCTTTCTGCTCGGTGTTTCACTGTTTGCAATCGTAGCCAATAGTCCAGCACCAATTGGTGTCGCTCTCGTTGCACGTTACCTTGGCATCATTTGCTACTAAAGCTCCCACTGGTAATCGCACTGTTTTCGTAGCTAGTTTTTTCAGAACGTGGTTTCGCTGCGCTTTGCAACAAAATAGGCCGCGTCTCGAGTGTTTTGCATTTGTCAATAGTCCAGCACCAATTGGTGTCGCTCTCGTTGCACGTTACCTTGGCATCATTTGCGACTAAAGCTCCCACTGGTAATCGCACTGTTTTCGTAGCTAGTTTTTTCAGAACGTGGTTTCGCTACGCTTTGCAACAAAATAGGCCGCGTCCCGAGTGTTTTGCATTTGTCTACCCTGGAAACAGCTTCCCTGCGTTTCGAATACTGGTTTTGGGCCAGAGCTTCCAGATTACCAAGCAATTTTACTTTATAACTCCGTTTGATTTCACCAACGGTGAAAACGGCCAAGAGGCCAACGACATCTCTCAGACGTGATTAACAGCAAGTGCTATTTCCTTCTCGAAAACTTTACAACGACGCTAACAAAAGCGAAGTCCAAGTCAGCCTCGACCCACCTACAAACTGCATTAATACCATTAACTCCCCGGAGGTAACTAGCGCCTCTCCGTCAGTTAGGACCTGGCTAAGAGCTCCGAGAGACAACGACTGCTTCGAGCTCTTCCGTGTTGAGGATCGCTGACCACCGCTCCTAGGAGTAGGTGCTTCGCACCTGCCTCCCTAGAGGGTGTACATGCAAATTCGCTTTCCCTATTTGTTGCGAATTCCGTCCGCCTGGCAAGAGTATACAACAAATCGAAAGTTTTTATAGCAGTAGTCAATCCGACTGCAGTCTTCTCACTTTTTTGCGACTTCATCGTCAAGCTCGAAATGTGCATTCATAGGGCCAGTTTTCCAATTTGTCCATCAGAAATAGTGGTCCAGTCAACCAGATTGACTGACCAATTTCGTCGACGTCACAACCTCTAGAAATGTTATCTGCTGGGTTCTACTTTGTGGGTACATGCCACCATGTTGCTTCTCCTGACCATTCTTGAATCTTTGATTTGTACCCAATGGAGAATTCCAGCAAACATTGGCAGACCCTCGGTTTTAAAAGACCGTAAAAGTTGATTTACTGATTGGTGCATAATCTTTTCTCGAACTTAGGAGCGTAGGCCACATAAAATTGTGTCATGATCATACTTCACTCCAGAAAACGTTATTAGGATGGATTGTTTCGGGAAAGTACACTCAACGCGCATCAAATAGCGCTCTGGTAGAACGTTTTTGGGAATTGGTGAACGTTCCGGAGAGATCGAGGGCTGTGAACAAATTGCTTGCGAGCAGCACTTTGAGATAACCGTAGACAGGCTCTCGTCTGGTCGTTTTGAGGTGAAGTTGACATTAACCTTGCAAATAATCGCTCCGTTTTTGGCTATCCATTGCCTTTTTGAGCTTGAAAAAATTTACGCTGAGTCGCATCCTGTTGCATTAGAGGTGATTTCAAGCGACTTTTATATCGTTGATATGCTTACAGGAGCGAACAGTATGGAAGAGTTGGAGGTAATTCTCAGAGCAGTGACGAAAGTTTTGCAATTAGGAGTTTCTGTGATCAACTATTCAGCCAAGTTTAATGATCAGCCAGGGATCATATCACAGATCGCTTGTTAGATCCTTTGGGTTTTTGTGTGCTTTGGTCAAAAATCTTACTTCCCGAACTGTGGCGACAAAAATTAGATTTGGACGAATTCGTTCCCACGAATTTAAGCAGAATTTATTAGCATTGGACAAGATATTTATTCCTCGATATATCTGTATGTCTGCCTAGCATTCTATCTTGTGTTTATACTTTTATTAGTATTAGTAAAAGAAACTTTTTGACACGCCCACTCTAAGGCACTAAAATTTCCACGCCTAAACTTTTACCCGTTTTCAAAAGGTTCATCGTGAGGATAGGGCTGCGGGAGAAGGTGTACAGCGACCACACCACGAACTTCTTTGGAGCGTGCAGCGTTTTGAAGGAACTGAGCGCAGTGTTACACCGCAGTCAGGATGAGCTGAGAATATATGCGGCTCAGAAAGGCGTCGAGTGGGGCCGGAATGTTGGAGCAGTATTATTATATTAAGTGTTATCTAGAATAAATACTGAAGTTATATAAAGATGATATGTAAAGAAGCCCATGAAAATAAGTCATTTAAAAAACGTATCAGTGAGAGCAAAACCCACTGGCCCTTTAACTAACAAACACATTGTAGCACTTTGTTGCAATGCGCACAAGGGCAAGCGTATTGCGAACATCCACTTAAATATTAACAAAATATCACTTCATAGTTAGCGATCTGACGCTGTCCCAATGCGCTGACCGCATACCATGTGTGCCTAAAGTACACCTCCTACTCCATCACCGTCTCTCGGCGACATTTCGAATATATATAAGATATACATAAACACCGGTGCGCTGCAGGCTACCCCTAAGGATAAGAACCCTTTGTTCTGTATCCTAATATCTAAGTTCTCTTTGATATTTAAAAACCAAACCTATTGGGAAGAGGAAATAATAGAGAATCAATTACAACTGGGAAAAGAAGACTGCCAAGGACCGTTGTACAGCACGGGGTGCAGATACACATGAAACCAGAAAGAAATCCTGTGGCCGAGGGAGGAAACTTTCAAAAAAACAACTGAGTAGCTTAAGGTATGAAATGAGAACAATCCTCTTTATTACAAAAGTTGTATGCTTTTCCCAAGTGCGTCTTCATTCGAGTTCGTATTGAAAATCTTCGTTATACAGTTATCACACACAGCG